>NC_036845.1:21158794-21194848 GCF_002910315.2 Salvelinus sp. IW2-2015
TCCTTGCAGCACTGGACCACACGACTGGACAATAATCAAGATTAGACAAAACTAGAGCCTGCAGAACTTGCTTTTTGGAGTGTGGTGTTAAAAAAGCAGAGCATCTCTTTATTACGGACAGACCTCTCCCCATCTTTACAACCATTTAATCTATATGTTTTGACCATGACAGTTTACAATCTAAGGTAACGCCAAGTAATTTAGTCTCCTCAACTTGTTCAACAGCCACACCATTCATTACCAGATTCAGGTCTAGAACTTAGGGAATTATTTTTTACCAAATACAATGCTCTTAGTTTTAGAGATGTTCAGGACCAGTTTATTACTGGCCACCTATTCCAAAACAGACTGAAACTCTTTGTTAAGGGTTTCAGTGACTTCATTAGCTGGGGTTGCTGATGCGTATATGGTTGAATCATCAGCATACATGGACACACATGCTTTGTTTAATGCCAGTGGCAGGTCATTGCTAAAAATAGAAAGAGTAGAGGGCCTAGAGAGCTGCCCTGCGGTACACCACACTTTACATGTTTGACATTAGAGAAGCTTCCATTTGAGTTCTATTAGATAGATAGCTCTGAATCCACAATATGACAGAGGTTGAAAAGCCATAGCACAAGTTTTTTTCAACAACAGGTTATGGTCAATAATTTCAAAGGCTGCACTGAAATCTAACAGTACAGCTCCCACAATCTTCTTATTATCAATTTCTTTCAACCAATCATCAGTCATTTGTGTCAGTGCAGTACAAGTTGTGTGCCCTTCTCTATAAGCATGCTGAAAGTCTGTTGTTAATTTGTTTACAGAGAAATAGCATTGTATTTGGTCAAACACAATTTTTTGCTAAGAGCTGGCAGCAAGCTTATAGGTCTGCTGTTAGAACCAGTAAAGGCCGCGACTGGTTAGCGGAATTACTTTGGCTTGACTCCACGCCTGAGGACAAAGACTTTCCTCTAGGCACAGATTAAAGATATGACAGATAGGAGTGGCCATAGAGTCAGCCACCATCCTCAGTAGCTTTCCAAGTTGTCAATGCCAGGAGGTTTGTCATTATTAACTTTACAAAATTAAAACTTGCAATGCTTTACTTTCATCAATATTTTTTTTGTTACATGAATACGATGGCTCACTGTTCGTTGTTGTAATTTCCTACCTAAGTTTGTCCACTTTGCCAATGAAATAATCAATGTGCAGTAAGTCAACCAGTCAGATGTACAGCCAGACTTATTAGCCACTCCTTTTGATCTCTTTGAACCATACAGCTTTTCAATTCCTCATCAATCCATGGAGCCTTAATAGTTCTAACAGTCAGTTTTTTAACATGTGCATGTTTATCAATAACTGGAAGAAGCAATTTCATACATTCATCAAGTGCAGGGTCTGGATGCTCCTTATTAATCACATTGGACCAACAAATATTTTTAACATCATCCACAGCAAAATATTTTGTATGATCTCTTTCCTGGATATAGCTACTATATTGTGATCACTGCATCGAATGGGTACGGATACAGCTTTAGAACAAAGTTCTACAGCATTAGTAAAAATGTGATCGATACATGTGGATGATCTTGTTCCTGTAATGTTTGTAAACACCCTGGTAGGTTGATTAATAACCTGAACCAGATTACAGGCGCTGGTTACAGTAAGAAGCTTCCTCTTGAGCTGAAAACACCAAGAAAGTAGACTTCTCTGTTTACATCACATACACTATCAAACATTTCACACATATTATTTAGATATTGACTGTTCGCACTTGGTGGCCTCTAGCAACACCCCAAAAGAAAAGGCTTTAGATATGCCAAGTGAACCTGCAGCCACAACACTTCAATAACACTTGACATAAGATCTTCTCTAAGGATTACAGGGATATGGCTCTGAATATATATACAGCCCCCATAAGCATTACTGTCTCTTCTATAGATGTTATATCCTTGAATTGCTACAGCTGTATCATAAAATGAATTATCCAAGTGACTCTCAGAAATGGCTAATATATGAATGTTATCTGGTGTTAGCAAGTTATTGATTTCATGAACCTTATTTCTAAGGCTACATACACTGCTCAAAAAAATAAAGGGAACACTTAAACAACACAATGTAACTCCAAGTCAATCACACTTCTGTGAAATCAAACTGTCCACTTAGGAAGCAACACTGATTGACAATAAATTTCACATGCTGTTGTGCAAATGGAATAGACAAAAGGTGGAAATTATAGGCAATTAGTAAGACACCCCCAAAAAAGGAATGGTTCTGCAGGTGGTGACCACAGACCACTTCTCAGTTCCTATGCTTCCTGGCTGATGTTTTGGTCACTTTTGAATGCTGGCGGTGCTTTCACTCCAGTGGTAGCATGAGACGGAGTCTACAACCCACACAAGTGGCTCAGGTAGTGCAGTTCATCCAGGATGGCACATCAATGCGAGCTGTGGCAAAAAGGTTTGCTGTGTCTGTCAGCGTAGTGTCCAGAGCATGGAGGCGTTACCAGGAGACAGGCCAGTACATCAGGAGACGTGGAGGAGGCCGTAGGAGGGCAACAACCCAGCAGCAGGACCGCTACCTCCGCCTTTGTGCAAGGAGGTGCACTGCCAGAGCCCTGCAAAATGACCTCCAGCAGGCCACAAATGTGCATGTGTCTGCTCAAACGGTCAGAAACAGACTCCATGAGGGTGGTATGAGGGCCCGACGTCCACAGTTGGGGGTTGTGCTTACAGCCCAACACCGTGCAGGACGTTTGGCATTTGCCAGATAACACCAAGATTGGCAAATTCGCCACTGGCGCCCTGTGCTCTTCACAGATGAAAGCAGGTTCACACTGAGCACATGAGCACATGTGACAGACGTGACAGAGTCTGGAGACGCCGTGGAGAACGTTCTGCTGCCTGCAACATCCTCCAGCATGACCGGTTTGGCGGTGGGTCAGTCATGGTGTGGGGTGGCATTTCTTTGTGGGGCCGCACAGCCCTCCATGTGCTCGCCAGAGGTAGCCTGACTGCCATTTAGGTACCGAGATTAGATCCTCAGACCCCTTGTGAGACCATATGCTGACACATGCACATTTGTGGCCTGCTGGAGGTCATTTTGCAGGGCTCTGGCAGTGCACCTCCTTGCACAAAGGCGGAGGTAGCGGTCCTGCTGCTGGGTTGTTGCCCTCCTACGGCCTCCTCCACGTCTCCTGATGTACTGGCCTGTCTCCTGGTAGCGCCTCCATGCTCTGGACACTACGCTGACAGACACAGCAAACCTTTTTGCCACAGCTCGCATTGATGTGCCATCCTGGATGAACTGCACTACCTGAGCCACTTGTGTGGGTTGTAGACTCCATCTCATGCTACCACTAGAGTGAAAGCACCGCCAGCATTCAAAAGTGACCAAAACATCAGCCAGGAAGCATAGGAACTGAGAAGTGGTCTGTGGTCACCACCTGCAGAACCATTCCTTTTTTGGGGGTGTCTTACTAATTGCCTATAATTTCCACCTTTTGTCTATTCCATTTGCACAACAGCATGTGAAATTTATTGTCAATCAGTGTTGCTTCCTAAGTGGACAGTTTGATTTCACAGAAGTGTGATTGACTTGGAGTTACATTGTGTTGTTTAAGTGTTCCCTTTATTTTTTTGAGCAGTGTATATTAGGGCTAATTTCAGCCTTTTCCTTGGTAGCTTATCAGAGATAGACATAATACTGAAAAGAGCAAACAAAGCAAGATTTTTTTTTAAATACATTCAGCAGTCCATTAATCAATTGGGGTGTGTGTGTGTGTGCTGCGGGGTTGAAGCTACGAACCCATAGGCTTGGCTCTCTCATCCCTTCCAGGCTTCTGGGAGGGAGGGTGGACAATGAGCCTATCATGGCGGATGTAAGTAATGTGGTTGTGTCTAAGAGTTGGGGGAGAAGAAAAACAAAAAAACGAATTCCTAATAACTTTTCGTACGGTTATAATACTGCCTGGAACGGGTGAAATCGATAGGTAATTTAAAACCTACACGCAACATTTACATCTCCGTAAGAGTTAGTAGCCTCTTCCGAGGCTGAGGCTTTTGGGGTAAAGGGTATTCCTAACTCTGTCCTCTGGTCTAGGTAAGGCCTACTGAGGCCCTGACCAGCCTTCACTACCACTGCACCTGCACCAAAGAGCTGTGGATACTACTTATACACTTACTGGAACACAGGAGCAAAGTGGAACACACACAGGTGAACACACACACACATTCACACTTGATGTAACTATGATTTGGTGACCATTGGATTTTATCTGCAATTAATCAAATTTGACATAGTGTTTGTATTTACAACTGTGTGTTTCTGTAGTCTTTCTGGAACTACATGGACACACTGCTGTGGTCTCTAATCAGTGGCCAGCCTGTAGCAGAGGAGTATAAGACCCTCTGGGCTTCACCTGATGGCTTGTCACTCACTTGGCTGAGCTGGGACAATAAGGCAGAAACGGGGCGTTCCAAAACGAGGTAATCTACCTGAGATTAGGGGGTATAAGGAGGGATGTTCTAAACTGTAAAGGGGTGTGATTTTTCCTGATTAATCAGATATGGCTGAATTTGTGAAATGTGTCCTCCATTTATAGTTTAAACGGTCAAAATCCTGTTTTGTCCCGATCGCATCCCCTGTTAAGATGAAAGTCACAGGCTGCAATTTTGACTTCTTGCCAAGCTATTAGACTGTATGTTTTGTTGGTAATATAATGTATGCTCTGGTCTCACAGAAACKGCTGGAGGACAACTGGAGTTTTGTGGGTGAGCTGCTCAAGTCCACCTGTAACCCTAAGGTAGGCTCTCGCTCAAAGGGGATATGGGTTATGGATGGGAGCATGGTTTCTGTGTACAGTTATAATCCGTTTGTTGATTGATCTGTGTGTGTTGCAGAGAACGCTACAGGAGGATCAGATCAGAATGCACGTCCACTGCTGCCTGAGTCTGTCTCTGCTATGGAAACCTAACAATAGCACTATCACCACACTCTGGGAGTACTACAGCAAAAACCTGGTAAAGAACACCTCTAACACACCACTCTAAAACATGGACAATATGTAATGTACCCCTCGAAATATTCCACTTACATTCTACCCTCCCTCCAAAGCGGTTTGTTCACAGTGCCCTGGTTAGGYGTGTCAGGGCTGCAGAGCTGTTGGACCAGGCCCGGATCTGCTGCTCCCCTTCCCCCCCTTTCTCCCAGCCACACCCAGCTGTACCGCTCAGCCAACTCCTTTCACATCTTCCTCAGAGTGCTGGCTCTCTACCTGGCCCAGGAGAACGCAGGCGGCGCCCCCTGGAGGCAGATCAAGGGCAGGTGAGGTGTGTGTGTATGTAGGGATGGGTAACATGGAGGGGTACAGAAAAGGAGGCCAGTTAAATCCCTAAGGTACTCTTTAAATGGAGCTAAATTAGTTTTGTTCAATATTATGTTGATATGAAATGCTGTCCCAAGGGGGACAGGTGAGTCCACACTCACAGACACGACTCTCTGTGCCTTGATCTTGACGTGTCTGTGCGTGTGTGTGTGCCTGCCAGGTGTGGCACGGCCCCTCTCTGAGGCTTTGCTATTTGCTCAGACTCCCAGGGAGAGCAGGTGTCTCAGGAGGAACCTCCACCTGCCTCTCCTCTCCTCCCAGCGGAGACCAGCCTAGTCCCACTGAGCCCTACATCAAACCCACAGCTGCTTCCCAAACTCCCCCAGTCATGGCTCCTCTTTCTGGGGGAGACCAAAGACGATAAGCCCATGGATCCCAACATCAGAACGTGGCCTGGGACGGGCCCGGCTGGGCGCCAGCGAGAAGGATAAATCCGCCTAATGACTTCCCTCTGTCTGGAACGTGCTCAGCCGCTCCACAGACATGAAGGCTAATTAGCTAACGAGCATGGCGGTTAATTCCCCTTAACGAAGCCGTGTTGGTTTCCAGCACGGATGGGGGTGGGCAGCGGTAGGGAGGTTGCTGGCAGAGACCGGACTGGGCTGGGCCTGGTCCAGATTAGAACACCCCCTCTCCCTCTGTCTCTGCTCCAGTTCCCTCGAGAAGAGCCGGGCGTGCTTACGGCGTTCCGGCAACGTTCCGGCAACGTTCTCGCTGGCTGGACCGGCTACATGGGAGGCCTGTGGTGGCTGCATTAATGGGATCGACTGGGAGAGCGCTGATCTCTTATGCCGGGAGTCGTGAGCATCTGCTTGCCTCCGGAAAAAGCTGTCCAGGATAAACAAACACACAGACACACAGACGGACTGTCTGTCTGACAGACAGAAAACACAGGAAAAAGCCTCCCAACCTGTTACAGACAAACTGTAAATCCATTTTCCACTGCTGTTTTTCTCTAAATGGATCTCCCTATCTACCTTCTCTCTTTTTCTCATCTTTCCCTTCTTCTCACTCTCTCTTCCTGCCTTAGGTTATTTTTCTACATGTATACCATCCATACACCTTGTCTCTCTTTCTCACCTTTTTACCTTCTCCTCCTCTCACTCTCTCTCCATGTAACATGTAGCAGAACTTTAGAACCAGTCATGGTTAGGGCTGTTACAGTGACCATATTACCGACACACCGGCAGTCATGAGTCATGACCGCAGTCAAATTCCACGTGCCCGCTTAGTCACGGTAAGCTTTTAGTAGCATATTAAACTTGCTAACTGCCTGGTACTCAGCACGTTATTGTCCCTCTAATCACTCTGACATAAATGCAAATGTGATTGAAAATCAAATCGAACACTTAATGAGAGCTCATGTTGCACAACATTTCTATAGGCTATACAAAAAGAGAAAAAGAGGATCCCATCAGCTTTCTATAGGCTAGGCCTCTATTTATTTCTCAACTTATCATAATCTTTAGCATATTGCTTTGCTTTACAACAGGAATATAGCCTACCTGGCTGGCATGAAAATGAACCACAGGAAAAGCGTCCTCCATTCGCTATTTAAGTGCATAGATTACATGTCTTTTTTCCCCATGCCCCATTCCGAGACAGGTGCATGATAATGGTCCATTCTAAATCAAAACTAATTTCACACAGTACCAGTCAAAAGTTTGGACACACCTACTCATTCAAGGGTTTTCATAATTTTTTTTTTACTATTTTCTACATTGCAGAGTAATAGTGAAGACATCAAAACTATAAAATAACACATATGGAGTCATGTAGTAACCAAAAAAGTGTTAATTAAACAAATCAAAATATATTTTWTATTTTTCAAAGTAGCCACCCTTTGCCTTGATGACAGCTTTGCACACTCTTGGCAAAATAGTTCAAATAAAGAAAAACGAGTAGGTGTGAGTAGGTGTGTCCAAACTTTTGACTGGTACTGTATATGATTTAATATATGTAAAGACAAGATTAAATTAAGAATGGTCTGATGGGTGACAATATCAGCCTTTCACTTGTGAATGATGTATTATCTATCGCTTGTGAATGATACCTAGTGTGTGCAGTAAGGCAAGAAACAGTGCATGACTTCTTCTTGCGACTTCTTCAGATCATAGTCACACACCTCATGTAGCCTGTTGATAAGGTTTGTATCACAACTGAAGTGGCCAAATATCTTCTTAAAATTAAGCACATTAATCCGCTTTACAATCAGTGTAAAGCCTAACTGCCAGAGGTGGGACCAAGTCATTGTTTTACAAGTCACAAGTAAGTCTCAAGTCTTAGCACTCAAGTCCCAAGTCAAGACAGGCAAGTCCGAGTCAAGTCTCAAGTCAGATCATCAAGTATCAAGTCAAGTCTCAAGTCCTAAACTTTGAGTTTCGAGTTCTAAATAATGTGCTCTTCACCAAACGTTAAAAGGTATTACAAGAGTAATAGTATATTACATTTACGCAAATGAAATGAATGCTTTAAAAATATCTATATATGTATTACTTTCCAAATAAACATATTTCCATGAAGAAAGACACCCCCCCAATAGTGATCGACTATCGAGGATCGCTATGGGGCGCAATCGGGCAATGTAGGCTTGTACACAATCGCCCAACCTTAACACACACTCTCTCTCTCACTGTGTGGTTACAGTAGGCTAACGTATGTCAATGGTTTTAGGAACAGCAGTAACATCAGGCAGGATTTAGAGAACCAACTGCCTAGCCAGTTGTAGCTCAATCTTGGGTGCAATGATCACGTTCCAGCACTGACTGACTGTGTGGAGACTCATTGATTTAACAGTACGTCAGCCTACATGATACACCAGTAAAGTAATAAAATATATAGTTGTCGGCCATATTAGCCACGACTTACCGTTCTTTGTGCAGCTTCAAA
Organism: Salvelinus sp. IW2-2015; assembly: GCF_002910315.2. Taxonomy (NCBI): domain Eukaryota; kingdom Metazoa; phylum Chordata; class Actinopteri; order Salmoniformes; family Salmonidae; genus Salvelinus; species Salvelinus sp. IW2-2015. The sequence goes on from NC_036845.1 coordinate 21,167,052, forward strand.
GTTGGAAATTGTTGCGCCTCCGTCTGTAATTTTCTTCCCGCGTGTTTTGCAAGTTGCAATTAGTTTTTTGTTGATACAGTGTCGTCTTTATATCCGAAAATAATAATTTGGGGTATCATCTTTCCAGGGGCTCCATCTGAATTCACCCACCGACGTTCCTCTGCACTGCCACGCACAAATATTTCTCAGCTGGCACAATTTGATTGGCTGCTGTCCGATTCAAACTGTAATCCGTTAAATGAAGAGTTGATGCGCTGTACACTTTTTTAAATAGCATAATTTTTTATATTTGGGCTTAAGGAGGGTATCAAGTCAGGTCGAGTCATAAAGCTCAAGTCCAAGTCAAGTCACGAGTCATTGGTGTTAAAGTCAAAGTTGAGTTGCAAGCCATCAAATTTGTCATGACTCGAGTCCACACCTCTGCTAACTGCCATACATAGGCGGCACGTGAGTTTCAAGTTTGGGGAAGATATTTTTCACCATGAAAATGCACCTTTATAATAATGCATAATCGCATTTGTCATGTCATGACTCTCGCTCCTGGGTGAAGATCAAAGATAGCATCAGAGAGGAGGGGGGGTTGAGCTTAAGTATAAGAAAACTTTTGTGAAGATGAAATGTGATTTTAGCTTTCTAAAGGAGAATAATTTTTCATATAAACTTTTGCCAAGTCAGTAACCACGCCCACGTGAGCACAGATATTGTGTCAACGTGGTGGAACCGCCCTCCACTGCAAGTGCTTTAAAGAACTTGCTGAAGAATTAACATATTAGACCAAAACATGCCGGGTTGCTGCCATTAAGACCAGTCTACGAGCAGCGCGAGCTGAATACGTGACAAATGGTTTAAAACTACAAGACCAGAAAATGGTGGGACTATACCGGAACATTCAGTCTGCAGCTTTTTAAATACCGGTAGCCTAGTAAACTCGACCGAGGACCACCGTGTGTTTACCTCTGAAGGATCCAGTCTAACGAACACTACAACTACTAAGTACATTGTGACCTCTGGTGGACAACCAGAGACTTGCATCGAACTACTTGCCATAGACGGATCGAGTGGTTTCAACAGAGAGCGACGACAAAGATATACAAACATAAATATATACATTGTACTTCTTTTCGAATGTGCTGTTGTTCATGTGCAATGTATTCACATTCCCATGAGCATAGTTTTCCAACTGTATGTACGATGGGTCCCCTCTCTGTCTTTCCCGCTCTTTATCTGTCCCCACCCCCTCTCCATTGTGTAACAAGCCATCATATCGAGTTAGACCACTAGGGACTTTTCAATGCATTATGTTAGTAATCAATTCAACCTATACTGTGTGTGTTTATGTATTTCTGTGTGATCATTTAGGTATTTAGTAAATAAATAATTAAGAAAATTTGTGTAGGCTGAGTCATCATGTAAACTAGGTTTCGTGCAGATTTATAGAATATTACGACGTTCAGAATGAGACTGATATGAGGAAATGATTGATGGATGACGGGTAGGATATAGAGATATGCTGATATATTCTTGAGTTAATTTGGGAAATGGTAACTCATTAAATAAACTTTTCCCATGGATCCCCAGATTACTAATTAATTAATTGTTGCATGGTTAATTTAATCGCGTAATAATTAAATGTGGTATGTAATTTTTCGATGAACAGCCGTCATCACATAAATTATAGTCACGTCATGACAGCGGTCACTTTTGAGAATGATGTTATCCCGCTAATTGATATCATTTTGGTACATTTGCGCTTATGGCCTACTGCGCATTGCTTCGCTTATAAGTGAAGAAATAGCCTTATAGTTTATCAACGTTTTAAGCTAAATGTTCTGATCTCCTTCATTGCTATTTTACATTTTTGTATTTTACCCCCTTTTTCTCCCCAATTTCGTGATATCCAATTGCGTTCTTGTCTCATCGCTGCAACTCCCCAACAGGCTCAGAAGAGGCGAAGGTCGAGTCATGCGTCCTCCGAAACATGACCTGCCAAACCACGCTTCTTAACACCCGCACGCTTAACCTGGAAACCAGCTGCACCAATGTGTCAGAGGAAACACCATTCAACTGACAACCAAAGTCAGCCTGCAAGCGACAGGCCTACCACAAGGAGTCACTAGAGTGCAATGAGCCAAGTAAAGCTCCCCAACCAAACCTTCCTCTTAACCGGACAACGCTGGGCCAATTGTGTGCCACCCTATGGGACTCCCAGTCATGGCCGGTTGTGACACAGCCTGGGGTCGAACCCGGGTCTGTAGTGCCTTAGACCGCTGCGCCACTCGGGAGGCCCAGCCTCATTGCTTTTAAAAGGTTTTTTGATGCGAATGGTTGTATTAATCTGGGATCTATCACATCCAACAATTGTCCCAGAGTATATTTGGAATATTTAGTTCTCGCACAAAAGGACTAGAATAGGTAAACTTTTGTACTTTTTACCAATAGAATATTGGTCTATTACCAATAGAATAGGTACACTTTTGTACTATGGGCGATAGTAGATTGACATAGGCTAGTGCTTTTGCTGTTCGTTCGGCATGCTCATCTTGTTGGCTGACGAAAAGTAAATGGGACAGTTCTTCTAATATCTTCAATATGCGCCTTGGAATTCCGATGTGTCTGTCTTCACTTGTAGCCTACTTTGGAGCTGAGATGCCTGTGAGAAGTACCCAATCACGTGATGGGCATTGGCTAATAAGAATTGATTGGCAGCCAGGAGAAGGGAATTATGATTATTATATTCATCCCACAACGGCCACTTTGGCTGCAAAAGGCATGGAATTTTTTAGGAGGTATTGCGGCCACACAAGGGGGATGCCGCACAGAAATTCGAGGCCTGGTGAGAATATTATCAAGTGCTTGTCAAATCGTGAATGAGAGACTGATAAAGTGTGTACAGCCTTCAGAAAAAAACAAAGCAGAGCTCATGCGACCTTTTTCAAATCATCATTAGAGTCGCATCATGCAGCCTTAGAATGTTTAAAAAATCTAAACAGTGCATTCGGAAAGTATTCACACCTGTCTATATAAGGTCCCACAGTTGACAGTGCATGTCCGAYCAAAAACAAAGCCATGAGGTCAAAGGAATTGTCCATAGAGCTCAGAGGCAGGATTGTGTCGAGGTTCAGTTCTGGGGAAGGGTACCAAAACATTTCTGCAGCATTGAAGGTCCCCAGGAATACTGTGGACTCCATCATTCTTAAATGGAAGAAGTTTGGAACCACCAAGACTCTTCCTAGAGGTGGCCGGCCGGCCAAACTGAGCAATCGGGAGTAGAAGGGCCTTGATCAGGGAGGTGACCAAGAACCCGATGGTCACTCTGACAAAGCTCCAGAGTTCCTCTGTGGAGATGGGAGAACCTTCCAGAAGGACAACCATCTCTGCACTCTCTGCACTCCACCAATCAGGCCTTTATGGTAGAGTGGCCAGACAGAAGCCACTCCTCAGTAAAAGGCACATGACAGCCTGCTTGGAGTTTGCCAAAAGGCACCTAAAGGACTCTCAGACCATGAGAAAGAAGATTCTCTGGTCTGATGAAGCCAAGATTGAACTCTTTGGCCTCAATGTATAAAAACCTGTTTTTGCTTTGTCATTATGGGGTATTGTGTGTAGATTGATGAGGGGGGGAAACTATTTAGTCCYTTTTAGAATAAGGCTGTAACCTAACAAACGGAGGAAAAAGTCAAGGGGTCTGAATACCTTCCGAATGCACTGTATTGCCCAACGTTTTTATCACAACTAAAGTTGCATAAATAACTCTAAATTAAGCATATAGGAAGACTTGCTTCTTTGTTAACCGCTCAACTGTCACAAACGTCATCAGCGTGGAATTGATAGGACCAAGGTGCAGCGTGGTGAGCGTACATTTATTTACATTTTACATGTCACCAACAAAAACAAGAAACAACAAAAACGAACGTGAAGCTGACTAGGGCTATACAGGCCACTAACACAGACAACTACCCACAACTAAGGTGGAAAAACAGGCTGCCTAAGTATGATTCCCAATCAGAGACAACGATAGACAGCTGTCCCTGATTGAGAACCATACCCAGCCAAAACATAGAAACAGAAATCATAGAAATAAAGAAACTAGAATGCCCACCCTAGTCACACCCTGGCCTAACCAAAATAGAGAATAAAAGCCTCTCTATGGCCAGGGCGTGACATCAACACAGAATATATCCTTTCTATTTCATTCAGCTATGTTACATTTTATTCTTCATACTATAAAATAATATAAAATAATGCCACAGAATTCTAAACAAATCTTGTCTGCTAAATAAACTAGTGTAGCCCACAGCCATATCAGGGCCTAACATATGAACAACTCAGAGTATGCTATTCTGTTCTGAAATAGACTATATTTTCTTCATATCATGTTTCTTTAGACCTGTCTAAAATAAATAATGTATTTATTGTGATGGTGTAGGCTATATTAAATMGATTTATTTGACTTTTTTAAATGTGCAATACCAATCAAAAGTTTGGACACACCTACTCATTCAAGAGTTTTTCTTTATTTTTACTATTTTCTACATTGTAGAATAATAGTGAAGACATCAAAACTATGAAATAACACATGGAATCATGTAATTACCAAAAAAGTGTTAAACAAATCAACATATATTTGAGATTCTTCAAAGTAGCCACCCTTTGTCTTGATGACAGCTTTGAGGAATGCTTTTCCAACAGTCTTGAAGGAGTTCCCACATATGCTGAGCACTTGTTGGCTGCTTTTCCTTCACTCTGTGATCCAACTCATCCCAAACAATCTCAATTGGGTTGAGGTCGGGTGATTGTGGAGGCCAGGTCATCTGATGCAGAACTCCATCATTCTCCTTCTTGGTCAAATAGCCCTAACACAGCCTGGAGGTGTGTTGGGTCATTGTCCTGTTGAAAAACAAATGATAGTCCCACTAAGCGTAAACCAGATGGGATAGCCATGCTGGTTAAGTGTGCTTTGAATTCTAAATAAATCACAACAGTGTCACCAGCAAAGCACCATCACACCACCTCCTCCATGCTTCGCGGTAGGAACTACACATGCGGAGCCAGTTTCATCGTAGCGCTTGATGTTTTTTGTGACTGCACTTGAAGAAACTTCCAAAGACCTTGACATTTTCCGGATTGACTGACCTTCATGTCTTAAAGTAATGATGGACTGTCGTTTCCCTTTGCTTATTTGAGCAATTCTTGCCATAATATGGACTTGGTCTTTTACCAAATAGGGCTATTTTCTGTATTCTACACCTACCTTGTCACAACACAACTGATTGGCTCAAACACATTAAGAAGGAAAGAAATTCCACAAATGAACTTTTAACAAGGCACCTGGTAATTGAAATGCATTCCAGGTGACTAKCTCATGAAGCTGGCTGAGAGAATGCCAAGAGTGTGCAGAGCTGTCATCAAGGCAAAGGGTGGCTACTTTGAAGAATCTCAAATATAAAATACATTTTGATTTGTTTAACTCTTTTTTGGTTACTACATGATTTCATATGTGTTATTTCATAGTTTTGATGTTTTCATAATTATTCTACTATGTAGAAATGAATGAGTAGGTGTGTTCAAACTTTTGACTGGTACTGTAGATGTTCCAAAGGTCTGCATCAGTGGCTTGTAGGCTATGCATGAAAGCCAGGAGATGCTAAATGTGTTTATTTTAACTAATGGTCAATTACCGTGAGACCGGCAGTTATTTGCTTGACAATCACCGGCTGCAAAGATGTAATGACCGCCACAGCCCTAGTCATGGTAATGCTCATAATTTGTATGGAGGAGTTTCAGTCCCTGTTCCTCAATAAGCGCTGTGGCCGTTCTAGGGGAACTATGGAGCCCTCTGGGTGCACTGCAGGGGGTGGCGTGTGTGTGTGTGTGTGTGTGTGTGTGTGTGTGTGTGCTGTCTCTTATACACATCTAGATGTGTATAAGAGACAGCATCAGTACCAGAGAAGGAGTGATGGAGCTTTGTGATGGAAGAAGGTGCGGGTGGGGAGATCTACCAATACATATGCACTCTGATCTTGACTAGAGCAATGCAAAGTCTCAGTGAAAGATGAGTAATATGAATGTCACACACTCAATTTTAACTGTGACACTACTATCTCTTCATCTTACTATGGCCAATGGAAACTCATGTCCCTTATTTCTCATCKATCTCTCTTGCTCGCTCCTCTCCAGGATGTACTCCGAGTTCCACCAGCGGCGGATYCAGGAACTATCCGAGGCTGGGCTGATGAACTTCCTGCTGTTGTTCGTTGTGGTGGCCCGGCAGGCCGAGCTGGCGGACATTGCAGGCCGGGCCTGTGAACTGCTGGGCCTGCTCCCTCTGGACTCCCCCCCGCCCAACAGAGCCTGGTGTGGAGGGGCCTGCTGGCTCTCTTACTGCTCTTCCAGGAGAGGGGCCTTGATGTGGGGGCCCAAGCTAGCTGGCTGGCCTCCTCCTTCTCTCAGACTGTCAGGGAGTTCTACCTGAAGACCACAGAACCGTCTCGCCACCTGGCCCTCTGGGGCTCCCTGGGTTTCTACCTAGGGGGCGTGGCCGAGGTGTTTGAGACGAGCGTGTGTCTCGGTCTGTCAGAAGAGAAGCTACTCAACGAGGGGTTCAGTCTGCTGCTGCCCGCCTGCCGCCAGTCGGAGCTGAGCTCTGCCCTGGGCTTTRTGCAGATCGTGCTGAGGAAGCTACGGTGAGGGAGGGGGGACAAACACTCAGCAACTCACTGAGACACAGTTAACTCAAATGCCCACACACACACACACACTATACACATTGACGAGCAGACAGACAGATGGACAGACAGACATGCTTTCAGGCATTGGCCTTAGACCCTACAACTAGATCCTCAAGTTTTTGCTGGCATGATCACGTGAAAAAAACTCCTGGCCCTACCTATCAATGCTGGGATCTAGAAGCCGTAATGGGGTCAGTCATTCCCCAGTACTGACATCTACAAAGGCAGGATTGTGCTGTCCTCTGTCCCCCCTCCATCCCTACAGTAAATCCAGCCCATCCATTGTGTCCGGAGGCCCCTCTCTGTCTCTTGGGGCCCCGTGGCCCCCAGGTCACCTTCAGCTAGGTGCTGGCAGAGGCCTGAGTATAGTTACGGCCTCTAGGGGCCCCAGTGCGGTCACCATGGGTATAGCGGCAGGTCGTGAGTATGTGGAGAGACTGTGTGACGGAGAGTGGAGARGGCGTCAGGGTGAGTTCACCGGCGGACCACGGGTGTGTGTTACCCGGACGACCCGATCAGAGCTCAATGGTTTAGAGAGAAAGGCACAGGTGAAACAGGTGTCTGTTTTGGTGAGAGAAGAAGTAAAAGGGTAGGACAGAGGTGTCAGGAGGGAGAGGATGTCTGGTTGTATGTAAATGGACCGGACCACTACAATGTTGTGTTATTGTTCAGTTTGMATTACCCTGAGTCAGCGCTAATGAAGCAGTAAGCAGCCAGCCTGCAACAATCCTCACTCACGACTTATATGAGTGTGTGCTTGCTTTGACTCTCCTGTGTATACATGTCAACACTCCCACATACACACATACCTCCAAGGTGAAACACTAAGTGTGCTAGTGCTGGGAATTGCCGGGGACCTCACAATACGATATCACGATACTTAAGTGCCGATACGATATAAAAAATATTGCGATATTGTCAATACGATATATCGTTAAAGAAAATCCTGATATGTAACTGTAGATTTTTCACCCATCACTAAAATATGCTCTTCTATTATTTCAGTCCAGGCTCCCGTAACACGGCATATCTCGTTAGCTTCGCTAATTCAAAAAACGTCCCCATCTCATATCTCGGGGTCGGAGGGCACTCATTTGCACAAACTCCCAAAGGGGACAGTGTTATGGCCAAGATCACGCTGACCCATTTAATGAAATAAAAAAGCGCTCTCTCAAATTCGTCCCGCCAAATTATGCTTAATTCTCCGTCTTGGCAGTACTTGGTATCTCTGTGATTAATGCGTTTTCAGTGACACAATTAACAGGTAATTATGTAGTCCTGCAAATTGTGCCTCGCCGTCATTATGTTTATTAAGAGCAGAGCGGAATCTGCACACATCAAGAGAATTATCCCGCCAGAGGCTGCGACCAAGAGGTGTGTGTGCGTGTGTGACAACCACTGACCCGTATGGCCGTCGCCAAGGCCGGCCGCCCGCCTAACAGCCAACCAGTAGGCTAATTCCTCACATTGCATTCCTTACCATGATCCTGTGCATGAGGGCTTGAGACCCCTGTGTCGCCAGAGGGTGTGTGTGAGGTCTCAGTGGTACACATTCAGTATTATATTGGGGGACGGTTGGTGGACAATTATCTGAGATCTTACTTAAGTGCTCTCCTCCGTATCTAGACCCTACGCCCCTACACCTTGGCCCTCCATTGGACCCTGAGTCTCTCTCTAAAGAGCAGTGGATGGACATTATATAGGTGGTGGGAGGCAATAGTTGTTGTCCCCTGTCATTATTTAAGGCCCAGTGCAATCATAAACATCATTTTCCACACTGAGGTTGGATAATACTGTGTAATTGTGAAAATTATGATAATGCCCGTTTAGTGTAAGAGCTGTTTGAAAATACAGGCTGAAATTTCAGCCTGTTTTGGTGGGATGGAGTTTTGGCCTGCCTGGTTACATTAGTTAATAGACCAATAAGGAAGAGAGTTCCAAACCTCTCAGGCAATAACTGCTAGTTTTCAGTTTTTCCCTCTTCACTCAGACCACTCCCACAGTCCTTGCAAAAGTGTTGCTTGAGAAATTGCTCTTTGCTGAGACGTTATTGTTGTTTATTTTTATGGTTGGGTATTTTAAATAATTTCACTATTAGAATAATATCATGACACTTTATCAGATGTCCGGATAGTCGAAATACATGTGTTAAAAAACTTGGGAACGGGGCCTCCCGAGTGGTGCAGTGGTCTAAGGCACTGTGCCACTAGAGATCCTGGTTCGAGTCCAGGCTCTGTCGCAGCCAGCCGTGACCGGGAGACCCATGGGGCGGCGCACAATTGGCCCAGCGCCGTCCGGGTTACGGGAGGGTTTGGCCGGCATGGATGTTCTTGTCCCACCGCGCACTAGCGACTCCTGTGGCAGGCTGGTCGAAATCCATGTTGACACGTTTGCCCGGTGTACGGTGTTTCCTCCGACACATTGGTGCGGCTGGCTTCCTGGTTAAGCGGGCATGGTGTCACGAAGCATTGCGGCTTGGCTGGGTTGTGTTTCAGAGAACGCACGGCTATCGACCTTCGCCTCGCCCGAGTCCGTACGGGAGTTGACTGGGACAAGACTGTAACTACCAATTGGATACCACGAAATTGGGGAGAAAAAGGGGTAAAAAAACCAAACTAAAAAACAACTTGGGAACGGGCTTGCTGCGTAGCCTGCGCTACTTCGGAGAGAGGTACTACTCTGCTTGCTTGAGTTTTACCCGGGAAGGAGAAAAAGAGAGAGAGTAGCCATACAGATAGTGCCTGTCTTGACCGCATCAAATCAATGTACAGAGGCTAGCTAATATAGCTAGCTACCTAGGCTAATTGAGGCTATTTTGCTGTGCTTCCCGTCCTTGTCTAAACTCAATTTAGATTAAACAACAGCCTACCTGATGGTTGGTCATTGTAGCCTACTCCTTATCATTTAACTAACTTAATTCCGTAATTTTAATTCAACTTTGCATTGATTTAAAGATCTACGTTGTTTGCTTCACTTGGAGCCACTGTAGACAGTGCCACTTTGATTAACCGACAATAACAACAAACAGTGTAGGCTACGGTATGTCTTAACTACACTGGACAAAATATAAAAATATAAACATGCAACAATTTAAAAAGATTTTACTGAGTTACAGTTCATATAAGGAAATCGGTCAATTTAAATAAATTCCCTAATCTAGGGATTTCACATGACTGGGAATACAGATATGCATCTGTTTCTCAGATACCTTTAAAAAAAAAAGGTAGGTGTGTGGATCAGAAAACCAGTCACTATCTSGTGTGACCACCATTTGCCTCATGCAGCGCAACGCATCTCCTTCGCATATAGTTGATCAGGCTGTGAAATGTTGTCCTACTCTTCTTCAATGGCTGTACGAAGTTGCTGGATATTGGCGGGAACTGGAATAAGCTGTCATACAGGCCGATCCAGAGCATCCCAAACATGCTCAATGGGTGACATGTCTGGTGAGTATGCAGGCCATGGAAGAACTGGGACATTTTCAGCTTCCAGGAATTGTGTACAGATCCTTGCGACATGGGGCCCTGCATTATCATGCTGAAATATGAGGGAATGGCGGGCGGATATATGGCACAACAATGGGCCTCAGGATCTCGACACGGTATCTCTGGGCATTCAAATTGCTATTGATAAAATGCAATTATATTCGTTGTCCTTAACTTATGCCTGCCCATACCATAACCCCACCGCCACCATGGGGCACTCCGTTTACAACGTTGACATCAGCAAACTGCTTGCCCGCACGACGCCATACACGCTGTCTGCCATCTGCCCGGTACAGTTGAAACCGGGATTCATCCATGAAGAGCACACTTCTCCGGCGTGCCAGTGGCCATCGAAGGTGAGCATTTGCCCACTGAAGTCGGTTATGACGCCAAACTGCAGTCAAGTCAAGGACGACGGGCACGCAGATGAGCTTCCATGAGACTGTTTCTGACAGTTTGTGCAGAAATTCATTGGTTGTGCAAACCCACAGTTTCATCAGCTGTCTGGGTTGCAAGTCAGTCTATGTGTGTGTGTGTGTGTGTGTTAGTGGCTGCATTTGGGGGAGGGGTTAAGTGGGGTCTCTAATGGTGTGTGTGTGTACAGCTATAAGAAGCGGCAGTGGGGAGGATTAAGTGGGGTCTCTGACTATGTCTTGTACAATGAGCCTTGATGGGTGTGAAAGGCCCATTCCGCCGTAGTAACGAGGCTAATGAATTCAGACTCTAATCGATTGTCTCAGCTCTCTCTGGATTAGATGCAACCTTGCTGGAAGGCGCAGGCAGAGACGAGTGGGGAGTGCAAGGGGAGCTGAGGGGGTGCCAGTACTCACCCCTGCCTCCCTCCCCTCCATCCCTCTCTCCCTCGCTCCATCCGGGCGAATGAGGGGACAGGAGGATCATCTCCAGTCTAAATGAGATTACAGCTCCTTCAGCTGCTTATCTGGGCTYATGCCAGCCGCCGTGGGGCCAGGCAGACACAGCAGCCAGAGCCCGGTCTGTGTACAGGGGATCTGCCCTGCCCTGCTCCTCTCTACCCGGCACRGCACCGCATGACCTAATCCCCCCCAGAGATGYGAAGAGTGAGAGAGCGAAGAAGAGGGAGGAGAGAATGTGAAAGAGGAAGGAAGTGGAGTACAGATGGGGATGGAGGTGGAGAGGTGGTGTGAAAGAGAGGGAGATGCTGTGGTTCTGTTGAATAACGATGTTATTGGTGTGTGTCCGTGTGTGTTTTCTCTCCTGTGTGTGTGGTGTGTGTGGTGTGTGTGTGTGTGTGTGTGTGTTCTCTCCTGTGTGGTGGTGTGTGTGTGTGTGTCTTCTACAGGAGGGTACATCAGTGCAATGTGCCAGCGCTGGCCACTACCAGCATGTCCCCCGGTGCCTGGCTGCTCCTCCCAATGTCAGCGTGGGTAAGACGCGGCCACCATAGCGGTTGCAGCAGCTCTCTGGGCCAACTTTTTCCCCTTCCTCCCGCAGCTGCGCCCTTTCCAAACCTCCTCCTGCCCAGCTGGCTGATGCTGCCGGCAGGTCGATGCACACACAGAGGGAGAGAGGGAGAGAGTGGGAGGAATGGGCAGAGGAGTGTAAATGGTACTTGTATTACACCAATTTCACAACTGTGGGTTTGCCCAAACTAACATTTGTATTTCTCATAAGAATTATATAACAGTCCGTCTGCCTTTGTCTCACTGTTTTCTCTTTCTCTCGCTCGTCAGTTCTTTTTAGTCTCAACCATCTCTTGCATCTGTGCTTTGTGTTGAGCATGTAAGTGACAAATCCTTTCCTTAAGTATGACTCTTCTCAATGTATTGTTCTGTGGTAGTTACCACAGGTAACATGGTATGAATGGTTTATGAATCCTGATGCTCTCATCTTCCAGGATTTACTCTGCTGGCCTTTGACTTTCCTAGCTCTGGCCCCACAGACCTCCAGCCCGCACCCCATCCAGTCCATCATGCAGTGCTTCAGCTGGGAATGACATGCTGCACCCCCTGCTAGTGACTCGCTACCTACCCCACCTGCTCCAGAACAGGTAACATTACTCCAGTACATTACCCTAGTAAGCAGGGTCTGAACTTGTCCAATAAGAAATGCTTGTTTTTGTTTTTTATTGCAAAACACTTTGCTACGGAGTAGCAATGACTACACTAATGAATACAAACCATGTGTGGTGACAAACATCCGAAAGGATCATTCTAAGCAAGGTGCTGCACAAAATCACTGATCTACAAATCACCTTTTATATTCTAAACTACTATCCATCATGTGAGCCTCCCTTATACAGATTAGCACATTTGTACAGCGCCTTGCTCCGGTGGAACATAGAGATTGAGATCCACTACATTGCGGTCAGACTGCACAGAATCCCTGATCTACAAATCACCTCGCATTCCAAACAATAACTAATTATTTGACCAAGATGATCAATTCTGCGTCTCACCTTACTCTAACTTGTGATTCCCTTAAACACATTTGTTGTCTGTTCTATGTCAAACTGACCTCTCTTCCCCAGCGAGCTGGTGTATTCAGTGAGCTCCGGCTGTGGAGGTTCCGWGTCGGGCTCAGCCCAGAACCTGTCTGTGAGAGCCTGGTTCCGCTGTGTTCTGCACCAGCACATCCACAAGAACCCAGATGGCATCGACAGTAGAGCAGGTACAGAACCTCAACCTAGAACCCTGGACATCCGACCATTTAGCAAACGCTTTTATCCAAAGGTACTTAGAGTCTTGCGTGCACACACTGGCCAGGCCTCACTGGTCTCCGTTCAGCAATGGAACGACATCCTCAGTCAGCTATGCCACATTTAAAACACTTGCAACCTGCACTTCTTGTCTATTARAATATTAGGATGATTTCCCATTAGTTTCTGTTTTTAAGTATGTGTATTTCTGTATGTTTATTTCAGTGTTTTGTTGTGGAGATGTGTATATGTGTGACTCAGGTTGGAAAGAGTGTGGTGCTAGAAACACTTAAGGTCGTGGGTTCAAGTCCCATAAGGAACTAATACACATCATAAACATGGCCAGCATTTACACAGGCAGCCCAATTTTGATATTTTGCCCAATTATTGGTCTTTTGACCAATCAGATCAGATATTTTGCCAATAATTGGGCAAAAGATCAGAATTGGGATACATGTGTAAATGCAGTCTTTGGATAAAAGTGTCTGCTAAGTGGCATATATGATTATTTATGATGTGTTYCTTTTTCCAGGCAGGGCTCTGGAGGAGCAGTTGTCAGAGCTCACTAGTTTCGTATTAAGGCTCCCTGAGGTGGACTCCCTACTGCAGAGGGCCGGGCTGCAGCCTAGAGCTGGAGGCAAGCTAATGCCCAGGTCTGCTCTGGAGATGTTCATCAAGGTACTACACACACACTGTAATAGGGTAGCACCTCATCACACACACGGTGTAACAGGGTAGCTTGTCATCTCACACACGCATGTGAACAAGGATATTTGCAGCATGCAAGATACATACAGGTAACCGCCAAAATAAAGGAAACACTTGAGTAAATGAGGGATACAAAGTATATTGAAAGCAGGTGCTTCCACACAGGTGTGGTTCCTGAGTTATTTAAGCAATTCATCCCATCATGCTTAGGGGTCATGTATAAAAATGCCCAGTTGTCTATTATTTTGGCTACCATGTCTAGAAGAAGAGATCTCAGTGACTTTGAAAGAGGGCTCTCAAAGTAGCATTAGGGTGTTTTGAGGGTGTGTGTTTCTCAAACAACAGATCTCAACCCAATTAAAACCCTTATGGGAGATTCATGGAGCGACGCCTGATACAGCGTTTTCCAAAATGGAATTTCTCGTAGAAGAATGGTGTCGCATCCTTGCAGTAGAGTTCCAGACACTTCTAGAATCTATGCCAAGAAGTATTGAAACTGTTCTGGCYGCTCGTGGTGGCCCAACGCCCTATTAAAACACTTTATGTTGGTGTTTCCTTTATTTTGGCATTAACAAGTATATCAATAGCATACGCTGAAAGGCAAGTCTGCATTTCCATAAAAAATACAGCTTAAATGCATTATGTCGCTTTTGTATTTTTCTCTCTCAGGGTGTGGGGCATGTGTACAGTGGGCTGCAGGTGTTGTCTGAGCGTTCTGCCATGGTCGCCCGTGCTCTGGACTACACAGGGGGACATCATGAAGTACATCAAACACTACCTGGTCAATAAGAGTCCTCAGGAGGGGCTGCTGGCGGCCTACTGGGCTGTGGGTGGGTGTATGCATCACGGAGGTCTGCCCCTATCCCCTTAGGCTTTTTGTGTGAATCTCTAAGGACTGGACAGGTGTAAGGTGGAGCTATAACCGTATTGCTTATACCTATCCAATCATTTCAGATCTCTACAAGTGCGTAGAAAAGATATTGGCTAGAGGTCAATTTGGTGTTGGGCGAGAAGGAATCGGCGTGTTTGAGAGGATCAGGATTAGCAACTCTGCCCAGCGACTTGCTTCGAGCCTATCTCCTCAAACACACGTTGAATGTCTGTCATCCTTGGTGTTGACTGTGTGTGTGTTCAGGGTGCGTGGTGAAGCACTTGAGTCCCCTGCTGGCCACCTCCAAGGACCAGCAGCTGCTGTTCAACGTTGTCAGCGGGCGAGAGCACCTCCCTAACTCTCTGTCTGGGCTGGACAAGGCCTTGAGGGACAGCCTGCCCCTCTACCTGCAGGTGYGACGCATGAACAGACACACGCACCCGCGAACACACACACTCCCTATACCTAAACATTATGTTACTTACTACCCCAGTTTGGATACTTCAGAAAAAAAGTATTGTTTGGATACTTCAGAATGTACTAGCAGGGTTAGAGGGGAGGAAAGAAAAATAAGTATTTCCCATGAGCATTAGTAATACTATACTGACCTCTCTCACTGTGTCTCTGTCTCTCCTTTCTTCCCCTCCAGGGTCTGTGTATAGCAACCAGTATGTCTGTCTCAGGGAGCCTACCTAAAGAAGCAGCTCCGTGATGTCATCTCCAAGTACCTTGACCATTTCCTGCCTGCCACTCCATCGGTTGGGGCCATAGCCAATCACCCGGTGCTGCTGACGGCCTGCGAGGCCACGCCCACCCCGCGTGGGGCAGCACCGAGAATGAGCGTCCTGCAGGTGATCAGGTAMGATTCTGACGCTCTGGGTAGAGATTGCTCTTAGGCACAGATCCAGGATGAGTTAACCCTGCCCAAATCCTCACCTTAATAATTAGGTAAGGGAATGCGAAGCCAAACTGACCTTGGAGCAGTGTCTCAGGACAACTTCATCCTAATCCACCTTGACAGCCTCCTAGGAGCATCTACTAAATGGCCAGACATTACTGGCTCTGTGTCATACCTATTCTGTGTCTGTCTCCATAGTGAGAACTTCCTGCATTTCAAAGGCAACGCCCCTCCTCCCCGCCTGGTCACGGTCCTGGCCTTCCTATTGGAGCTGCTGAGACGGAACAACGTCAGTGACCCCGCCCTGCTCACCATGTCCCTTCCCCTCTCTGCTCCGCTGCCTGAAGCTGGTCAACGAGCCTCACGGTGAGAGTACACACACATAAAGACACGTACACACAGTAATCATATGTGTGAACAATGTGCGAACAAGCTTGTATATGGGTAGTGTTTTTCTAGGTTTTTGTGTGTGCAATGTGCGTCCACGTGTGGTAACTAGTCTAAAAGCAGCTGTGCGTTCACAATGAGGAGGACCAGTACAGAGGCCGTTCAGCCGCCGCAGGGGATGCACCATGTGACCAGACTGTCCCTGTTCTGCGGTGAGTGACACCAACTGCCATAACCTTTACTCTTCCTCTCTCTGCAACCAGCACTTGGGTCGTGTCTATTATTGTACACCGTGGCAAAATGTTTTCCAATGTTGGACACAGCCTAATCTAGACATAATCCTATTTTGAAGGTTAATTTACAGTTGCATTATTGGAATTAGCAGTCCAGAGCAGTCCGACAGCACGTAGGACGCCTTTTTATCCGTTTCCTCGTAGAGAATCTTGTCACTCTACCTGATATAACGCTACGTTTACGCACACCACAGGGAAACATTATCGCACGGTGTAAGTTGCATAGTATAAATTGTGTGTTGGCCTATGTGGGGAAAACATCTGAAGTGTAGGGAATGGGACTTTCGTCCTACTTGGATTCTATTCAAATGCTTTACAGTAGTCATAAAACCATAAAGCCAGTGTGCGACATGCCAGATATCAAACCACATCACTAATAAAAACACACAACCCCCAATTACAGACAGACAGACAGACAGACAGACAGACAGACAGACAGACAGACAGACAGACAGACAGACAGACAGACAGACAGACAGACAGACAGACAGACAGACAGACAGACAGTCAGTGCATTCAGACAGTGCATTCAGACAGTGCATTCAGAAAGTATTCAGACCCCTCACTTTTTCCACATTTTAGAATATGCCTTATTCTAAAATGTATTAAATCTATATTTTTTCCTCATCAATCTACAAACAATGCCCCATAATGACAAAGCAAAAACTGGTTTTTAGAAAGGGTTTCAAATGTATTCAAAATAAAAAACAGATACCGTATTTACTCCTGAGTGGTGCAGCGGTCTAAGGCATGGCATCTCAGTGCTTGAGGTGTCACTACAGACACCCTGGTTCGATTCCAGGCTGTAGCACAACCGGCCGTGATTGGGAGTCCCATAGGGCGTCCGGGTTTGGCCAGTGTAGGCCTTCATTGTAAATAAGAATTTGTTCTTAACTGAATTGCCTAGTTAAATAAAGGTGAAATAAAAAATTATTCAGACCCTTTGCTATGAGACTCGAAATTATTGTGTGTGTCATGTTTCCATTGATCATCCTTGAGATGTTTCTACAACTTGATTGGAGTCCACCTGTGGTAAATTCAATTGATTGGACATGATTTGGAAAAGCACACAAGTTTGGAACCGGCCGGCCAAACTGGGCAAAAGGGAGAGAAGGGCCTTGGTCAGGGAGMTGACCAAGAACCCGATGGTCACTCTGACAGAGCTCCAATGTTCCTTTATGGAGATGGGAGAACCTTCCAGAAGGACAACCATCTCTGCAGCACTCCACCAATCAGGCCTTTATGGTAGAGTGGCCAGACGGAAGCCACTCCTCAGTAAAAGGCACATGACAGACCTCTTGGAGTTTGCCAATAGGCACCTAAAGGACTCAGACCATGAGAAGCAAGATTCTCTCGTCTGATGAAACCAAAATTGAACTGAATGCCAAGCGTCACATCTGGAGGACACTTGGCACCATCCCTACGGTAACCCATGGTGGCGGCAGAATCATGCTGTGGGGATGTTTTTCAGCAGCAGGAACTGAGAGACTAGTCAGGATCGAGGGAAAGATGAACAGAGAAAAGTACAGAGAGATCATTGACAAAAACCTGCTCCAGAGCGCTCAGGACCTCAGATGGGGGCGAAGGTTCACCTTCCAACAGGACATCGACCCTAAGCACACAGCCAAGACAACGCAGGAGTGGCTTCGTGACAAGTCTTGGAATGTCCTTGAGTGGCCCAGCCAGAGCCCGGACTTGAACCCAATCTCTGGAGAGACCTGAAAATTGCTGTGCAGCAACACTCCCCATTCAACCTGACACAGCTTGAGAGGATCTGCAGAGAAGAATGGGAGAAACTCCCCAAATACAGGTGTGCCAAGCTTGTAGCGTCATACCCAACAAGACTCGAGGCTGTAATCGCTGCCAAAGGTGCTTCAACAAAGTACTGAGTAAAGGATCTGAATACCTATGTAAATGTGATATTTCCATTATTATTWWTTTTTTTAATGTCTAAACCTGTTTTTGTTTTGTCATTATGGGGTATTGTATGTAGATTGATGAGAGAAAAAAACGATGTAATTAATTTTAGAATAAGGCTGTAACAATGTTTTTMGGGAAAAGTCAAGGGGTCTGAATACTTTCCGAAGGCACTGTATATATATAGTGAACACTGATGCAGTGTTCAGTGACACAGTCCACTCTGTGTATGAAATATACTGGATCTTGTGCTGTGACACCTTTGTGAGTCATTTTGTGACCCCTCTCTTACTCACTCACTCACTCACTCACTCTCTGCATGTGTGACAGGAATCCATACAGGAATTTGCTGACCCTGCTTGGGGACGGTGGTCAGGCAGAGATCATCAGCCTGGAGGAGGACTGACCCTTGACCCCAGGACCAGGTTACCATGCTGTTGACCTCAACACCACTGGGCTTGAAATTCGTGTATTTAAATGTACATAATGTATAGAAATTGTCCTGTTGGAGTTACAGATCATAATTTATGATCAAGTTTCCACCTTCACATTGAAATATTTTTCAAAAAGGTGTTACGAAATAAAGTAAATAAGGTGATGAAATAAGATAATGTGGAAGTGCATGTGTTGTATTTCGGTTTCCTAATTGTACAGGCATGGAACGAGGGAAGAGTGTGTGATGCATATAGATAAATGTATAATATTTTGTTTTTCTAACCATTTCTATGGTGTGATAGTAACTACTGATAGTAGACAAATAGGATCTCTGGGTGCTAATGCCCTCTTTTGTTGGCCCAACTTTACAGGCAGAACCACCTCCTTTCCTGACACTGTGTCCCTCATCAGATACAGATAGAGAGTCCGAAAGATTACTTCTGCTCTTTCCATTCCCTTTTTCCTTTGCAATCTTCATGCAATCAGGCTTCATTTTCGTCAGTCAAAATTTCACGTCTGGTCGAACATTAAAAAAATGCACACTAAAAAAATACTTTCACATGACCCTCCCCTTTGTACTGTAGTTTGTTGTTGTTGCATACCCTCCCCCTCATAGAATTAACTCAAAATAATGTTTCCAAAAAACATAGCAACCATGTGTTTATAAATGTGGATATCGACTTTTTCCACTTCAGCATGCTTTTGTGGCACAGTTGATGCCACGCAGGGCTACGGGACACAAGGTTGAGGGTTCACCGACCACCACGGACGAGATCATTCTCCCTGTCTGTTTTATTACGCTATGATCAGATCCGGCTGCAGACAATGATCAGCTGGGGGAAATCAGATTTTTAAATGCATTTTTTTACACCTTTTTCTCCAATTGGTAGTTACAGTCTTGTCCCGTCGCTCCAACTCCCGGTCACGGTCGACTGTGACACATCCTGGGATCTAACCCGGGCCTCAAGCAATGCCTTAGACCGCTGCGCCATTCGGGAGGCCAGGAAATCGGGAAAAAAAATCTGATTCTATAAAATATATGCAACGATTGATTCACCAGCAGGTTTCTGTGCCAATGTACCACACAACCAATAAGTGAAGCATACCGACTTCAGGCGCTTCAATATCATGGTTTCCTTTTTAAACACCACAATCAAAGACTGTCATCTTGACATACAGAAAATAGGCCTACATCCCTCCTTAACTTGTAGGTCTACCCAGTATCGAAAGTTTGGCTTGACAGTCTCTGAACGTCATTAAACTTTTGTGTTTTGTAACGTGTCTTTCCATTCATCAAATGGACACTGCACAGTTGGATGCTGGAATTATATTTTGGACGAAAGTGTGCAGGTAGCCTACAGGAGACTTTTGACGTAATCAGATTAAAACATTAAAGTCAAATGTTATTAGTCACATGCGCCGAATACAACAGGTGTAGAGCTTACAGTGAAATGCTTACTTACGAGCCCCTAACCAACAATGCAGCTTAAAAAAATACGAGTAAGTATAAGAAATAAAAGTAACAAGTAGCAGTAAAATAACAATAGCGAGACTATACACGGGTGGTACAGAGTCACTGTGCGAGGGCACCAGTTAGTTGAGGTAATATGTACATGTAGGTAGAGTTATTAAAGTGACTATGCATAGATGATAACAACAGAGAGTAGCAGRGGTGTAAAAGAGGGGGGGGATGCCAATAGTCTGGGTAGCCATTTTTGATTAGATGTTCAGGAGTCTTATGGCTTGGGGTAGAAGCTGTTTAGAAGCCTCTTGGACCTAGACTTGGCGCTCCGGGTACCGCTTGCCGTGCGGTAGCAGAGAGAACAGTCTATGACTAGGGTGGCTGGAGTCTTTGACAATTTTTAGGGCCTACCTCTGACACCGCCTGGTGTAGAGGTCCTGGATGGCAGGAAGATGGGCCCCAGTGATGTACTGGGCCGTACGCACTATCCTCTGTAGTGCCTTGCGGTCTGAGGCCGAGCAGTTGCCATACCAGGCAGTGAAAAAACATTGTGACTGGTTGTGTGTTTATGCCACATGTAAAAGGTCATTAATACATTTTAAAAGTTAAATGACAAATATTTGGGCTATATTGAACCGTTAGATTCTAGATGAGCGAAGAATAGCTGCTCAGGTCGGAGGAGGCGGGGCATGCGTTGAGCTTTCCTGCATAACTGGGCCTGCTGAGAGTCACATTATTGTGGCCACATTATTATAGGACGACACGCGAGAATGATGTAGAAATACAGCCAGACAGGCCTGCCGCGGTGCCTTTCTAGACCTCATAAACTATCCGGAGTAGACCCACAACTGGAATGAAACATTCAATTCACAGGGCTTTTGCACCGTCATTCAAATGACATTTTCACTGCAGCCTAGAGTAGAATGTTGTACTTACTTGTAAACAATAATACAATTATTCATTGCATTGTGGTGTTGTAGGCTAGTCTTGGTAGGATAATTGTATTGTCCCTAAAGATCAATATAGGAGCTTTTTGAGCTGCGTGTCTCATCTTTCATGCTCAGTGATGCACCTGGCCTATCCACTTCCTACCAGCTCTTCCTCTTTATGTGGAATTATATTGAATATTGGTGCAGCTTTGAATGATTATATGTGTGCCATGATTGCTAGTTAGCCTGTTGAGTACCACAGTATGAGTCATAAAACCCAGGAAATGGTCCCAATCGTTTTTTTTCCACCATTCATTTTTCCATCTGGGATTTTAGTACGTACTTCGTATTGTGTAAACTGTCTTTGTCTTTGGTCTTTGTTTCGTGTAGGCTTACCCTGGCGTGACGTTTTTATAACCGCGCAAATCTCTCTCAGACAAGGTCACTTTTTATCAATAATTAGAATTGCACATTTTAAGTAAATTGAGGCYAATATATTGAATATATTGATAAAAAAAAAGAAAACTCAACTTGTCCCGAAAGAGAATTACACGGCTATCAAAACCTCACAATTAATTAAAATTGTAAACTTCACGCTGTGAAAAATGAATGGTGAAGAAAAAAAATTGGTGTTTTTATGGGTATGATATGTCCACTGTGGCGGACTATTGCAGATCTGGACAAACGGTCCACCTACCACTATTGTCACTGTGAATGGTGGCCAGAGGGCAGGATAGACAGACTGGTAGATATATCCCCCTCCCTCTACTTAAGGTGTTGAAAGCATTCCACAGGGATGCTGGCCCAGGTTGACTCCAATGCTTCCCACAGTGGTCAAGTTGGCTACATGGCCTTTGGGTGGTGGACCATTGTTCAGACTCAGTAGCGTTACAGTTCTTGACAAAACCGCTGCGCCTGGCACCTACCCTGTTCAAAGGCACTTAAATATTTTGTCTTGCCCATTCACCCTATGAATCGCACACATACACAATCCTTCCTTAACCTATCTCCTCCCCTTCATCTACACTGATTGAAGTGGTTTTAACAAGTGACATTAATAAGGGATCATAGCTTTCACCTGGATTCACGTGGTCAGTCTGTCACGGAAAGAGCAGGTATCCTTAATGTTTTGTATACTTGTGGTATAGTTAAGCAATAAGGCCCAAGTGGGTGTGGTATATGGCCAATATACCACAGCTAAGGGCTGTTCTTACGTACGACGTAATGCAGAGTGCCTGGATACAGCCCTTAGCCGTGATATATTGGCCATATACCACAAACCCAGAGGTGCCGTATTGCTATTATAAACTGCTTTCCAAGTAATTAGAGCAATGCAAATACATGTTTTGTCATACCCGTGGTATAGGGTCTGATATACCACGGCTGTCAGTCAAACAGCACTCAGGGCTAGAACCACCCAGTTTATAATAATAGTTAGTGCGTGGAAAAGCGCATTGCATAAGGGAAGTACCAAAACACCTCGATATAGGGGATGTGCGTGCAAGCAGATGAGAAAATGTGCTAAGGATAGAATAAATTATATAGTAAATCCTGCAAAAGGGAGAATGTAAACCAGGGAAAAAGCGCCCTGTGCCCAATAGAAAAAAAACACAACCCTCCCAAAAGCAAAAAAAAAAAAGAAAGCTCCCCTATTTCAGACTAACACAATACAGCGGATTAACAACGTGCTCGATTCAACTTATCACGGGCTTTATTGARACAGTACTCTACCTCTTTATTCTGAAAACAAGACATGTTTTTTTAAAGTCCTCTTTCTCTCACTGCTGAGGTGTTACGCCGTTACTTCTTTGTCGAAGTTAAACGAGACGTTTTGAAAATGGCGTAAGACAGTGTGGCAACACACCGCTCAGGCTCTCCTACACACCGTGTGTTGAGTAAATGCACGGTGTGCTACGTGGTCAGACATTCACCGAACTGTGAAACAGTCTTAAATCCTGAGCTTGAATAGAAAAACACACGCTCAAGAAAGAGTAAGACGGGTCCCACAGTTTACACAGGACAGGTTTCAATTGAAATGACCTTGGGTGGGTCCATTGGCTTTGTATTGAGTAGACGGGTTATGGTACGTAGTAAGTACAGCTAGTTAGAGTGCCATTAGCCCTATAGTGCATTAGTAAAAGAGGGAGCTATTTCACTCTGTAGAGAGCTCTGCTCCCCTTGAGTGCTCCAGCATTGTGATCTACTGTTCTGCACCAGTTTGACTAGAGCAGCCCTATTATTCAACCAGTCATCTGAGCAGGGTTGGGGTCAATTCAGGATATATCACTCCAATCCACATCTATTATTCTCAACGCTTTTCAATTAGCAAAATTGTCATCAGAATGTCTGTTTACTTCCTGAATTGACTGAATTGAAATGGAATTGACCCAAACCCTGCAGCTGATGGAAAATCAGTCCATCATCACAGGGTAGCTGGATAGGAATCATCATCACAGGGTAGCTGGATAGGAATCATCATCACAGGGTAGCTGGATAGGAATAGGGAACCTCCTCTTTGAGGACCTTCCTTTTTTCATCCTCAGGATGGCCAGTGACGCTGCACTTGAAGTGGTTAGGTTGGGATGCTGAAACTGGGGAAGACGTGGGTCATCTTATCTGGGTGGCAATAGTGTGTGTATGTGTGTGTGTGTGTGTGTGTGTGTGTGTGTGTGTGTGTTTGTGTGGTGTGTGTGTGTGTGTGTGTGTGTGTGTGTGTCCTTTTAGAGCAGAGTGGGGCTGTGTAAAGGAGCAGACCTTTGGTCTATATTTTGTGTTTACACAATTGTATGTATGTCCATATGAGTTGACTTGACTTGCACATATGAGTTGCACCTGCACTTGAAGTGGTTAGGTTGGGATGCTGAACTGGGGAAGACGTGGGTCATCTTATCTGGGTGCAATAGTGTGTGGTATGTGTGTGGTGTGTGTGTGTGTGTGTGTGTGTGTGTGTGTGGTGTGTGTGTGTGTTGTGTGGTGTGTGTGTGTGTGTGTGTGTGTGTGTGTGTGTGTGTGTGTGTGTGGTGTGTGTGTGTGTGTGTGTGTGTGTGTGTGGTGTGTTGGCTTTTAGAGGAAGAGTGGGGCTGTTGTAAAGGAGCAGACCTTTGGTTCTATTATTTTGTGTTACACAATTGTATGTATGTCCATATGAGTTGTTTGCATGATGTTTCTACGTATACATTTACTGTAGTCTCTATTAGTGTGTTAGACAGCCCCTATCCTGTGATGGGGCACTTGTAGAGTCTGTAGGTTGGGACAGGTGAAGTATGGAGCAGGGAGGAAACACGTTGCTATTCCATTGGAGGCGAACGGTAGAGTTGGTCCATAGAACACTTCCTCCTTCCCCTCCGTGCTCACATCCAACACCTGGACAACAGGAAGTGAAATAAACATGTCATGCACATGGAACAATAGAATATTTTAATAAGATAACATTTGCTATGAATACCCTCTGTCCCCATGATGCATTATAACCTTATAAACTACGCACAACATAGTTTAATAAAACATACACATTTTCAGGTTACTTAAACCTGTCAAGATCACTCACCTGAATACACGCTAGGGGCTCATTGGTCCAAATAGAATATCCACCAACAACATAGATTCGGTCATCGTGGACTGCCACGCCAGATTCGTTCTGACCTGCAGAGGATAGAGAGGAGAGAGCGAAAAGAATGATTCGCTGTGCCAAAGAGAGGCCAGATGACTCAATGTCATCTGAGACACAGGGTGCGCGTTGGGAAAGTTCCTGAAAATAAGTCCCTCCGTCTCCTCTCATGACTTCACCTTGAACTTACTTGACAACTTCACGGGGAATCAAGGTCGGGAGGGGTGGAGAGTCACGGGAAAAAGGAGAACAGTGATCTTATCTAGTATGCGCGTGTGTCTGCCTGCCTGTGTGTGCACGTGCATGCGTACGCATGAGCGTGTGTGTATGCGCAGCCCACCCACCCGTGAGTAGGCTGAAGGTGCAGCGGGTCCACTGGTCCATGTCTATGTCATAGGAGTCGATGTGGCGGACCAGGATGCGGTCATTGTTGTAGTCCAGGTCATTTCCTCCCAGCACATACAGCTGCCTTCTCACCACGGCCATGACATGGTACACTCGCCTCTGTAGCATGGGACTGGCGGCCAGCGCACTGGTTCTGTCAGAGAGAGAAAGGGGGAAGAGGAGAGGGGGGTGAACCGAGACCAGAGAAGGGCGAGAAGTATGGGGGGGAGAAGAGGGTGGAAGAAGAGACAGGTGGAGGAGGAAACGAATGTGAAGAAATATGATGTTGAATAGGATGGATTAATATTTTACGCGTGATCCCTGCGTGGGGATTGATCGTATGTCAGTGTGGATAGAAAATGTGATCACCAGAAGCTATATTTTTCTAATGATTTTCCACGCCCCCCGGGACCCCTTCTAATAATATACTTATCACTCTCTCCATTTACGACGGATGTACCGGACCTGCACACGTTGACTAAGTGTGTCTATGTTGTTTTCTATCTGTGGTGTTACCGTGTGTGTGTGGGGGGGGGGAGGGTGAGCGGTACGAATCATGTTGTGTCGTGAAGCGAGCGATGTGTGTGTGTGCTGTGTGTGTCGTGTGTGTGTAGGACGTGTGGTTGTGTGTGTGTGTGTGGTGTGTGTTGTGTGTGTCGTTTTTTGTGAAGTGCATATGTCTGGTAAAAACTGACGGCGTGGCCATCTGTTGAGGGTAGTGTGGGTGGGGGTGGGGGGGGCGGGGTGTTCCTGGCAGGTGAATGTAGCTCCACGGTGAATACAAATGAGGCTTTCTCTGTCTCCTGCTCTCTCAATTCAATTCTATTCTATTCATAGGGCTTTATTGGCATGGGAAACATATGTTAACATTGCCAAAGCAAGTGAAATAGATAATATACAGAAGTGAAATAAACAATAAAAATGAACAGTAAACATTACTCACAGAAGTTCCTAAAGGATAAAGACATTTCAAATGTCATATGTATATATACAGTGTTGTAACGATGTGCAAATGGTTAAAGTACAAAAGGGAAAATAAATAAACATAAATATGGGTTGTATTTACAATGGTTTTTGTTCTTCACTGGTTGCCCTTTTCTTGTGGCAACAGGTCACAAATCTTGCTGCTGTGATTGCACACTGTGGTATTTCACCCAGTAGATATGGGAGTTGATCAAAATCGGGTTTGTTTTCAATTTCTTTTGTGGATCTGTGTAATCTCAAGGA
Organism: Salvelinus sp. IW2-2015; assembly: GCF_002910315.2. Taxonomy (NCBI): domain Eukaryota; kingdom Metazoa; phylum Chordata; class Actinopteri; order Salmoniformes; family Salmonidae; genus Salvelinus; species Salvelinus sp. IW2-2015. The sequence continues at coordinate 21,193,060 of NC_036845.1, forward strand.
AATATATGGATCTAATATGGTCATACATTTGGCAGGGGGTTAGGAAGTGCAGCTCAGTTTCCACCTCATTTTGTGGGAAGTGTGCACATAGCCTGTCTTCTCTTGAGAGCCAGGTCTGCCTACGACGGCCTTTCTCAATAGCAAGGCTATGCTCACTGAGTCAGTACATAGTCAAAGCTTTCCTTAAGTTTGGGTCAGTCACAGTGGTCAGGAATTCTGCCACTGTGTACTCTCTGTTTAGGGCCAAACAGCATTCTAGTTTGCTCWGTTTTTTTGTTAATTCTTGTCAATGATTGAAGTAATTATCTTTTTTATATTCTGATGATTTGGTTGGGTCTAATTGTGTTGCTGTCCTGGGGCTCTGTGGGGTCTGTTTGTGTTTGTAAACAGAGCCCCAGGACCAGCTTTCTTAGAGGACTCTTCTCCAGGTTCATCTTTCTGTAGGTTATGGCTTTGTTATGGAAGGTTTGGGAATCGCTTCCTTTTAGGTGGTTGTAGAATTTAGCAGTTTTTTTCTGGATTTTGATAATAAGTGGGTATCTGCCTAAMTTGGTGTTTGTCTCATTTTGTGAATTCTTGGTTGGTGAACAGACCCCAGACCTTACAAACATAAAGGGCAACTGTCTCTGGCACTCGCTCTCTCTCTCTCTGTCTCTGGCACTCGCTCTCTCTGTCTCTGGCGCTCGCTCTCTCTCTGGAGAGACGAGCGCCAGGGAGAGGAGAGGCGCGCCCAGAAGACACGAATAGAGGAGCGAGCGCCAGAGAGACAATACGAGGAGAGCGAGCTCGCCAGAGAGACAGATAGAGAGAGGCGAGCGACCAGACAGAGCAGAGAAGCAGAGCGCCAGACAAGAGAGGAGCGAGCGGCCAGAGAAGAGAGAGACGCGAGCGCCAGAGACCGAGAGACAGATGCGAGCCCAGAGACCGACGAGGAGCGAGCGCGAGTTTGCAGAGAAAGAGAAAAAAGAAGAAAAGAAAAGGCCAAGAACAGAGAAGAGAGCGAATGCCAGAGACAGAGAAGGAGAGCGAAGTGCCGGAGAAGCGCAGTTGCCAGACGAGAGGAGCAGAGAGCGAGTGCAGAGAGAGGAGCGGCGCCAGAGAGAGAGAGAGTTTGAGAGCGCCAGAGACAGAGAGCGCAGGACGAGACGACGAGAGAGCATCGCGAGCGCCGAGAGACGAGGGCGAGAGGAGAGCAGAGCACCAGAAACAGAGACTGCGAAGGCGCCAGAGACTCAGGAGAGCGCGACCGTTTCGAGAGAGAGACAGGAGAGAGAGGAGCTATCGCCAGAGATAGAGAGAGGAGCCCAGACGAGAGGAGAGACAGAGGACTGCGCAGCGAGGCAGAGACAGAGAGAAGACGAGAGAGGCGATAGTCCAGAGCAAGCGCCAGAGGACAGAGAGCAGAAGAGCAGCGAGAGACAAAGTGATTAGACGCAGCGCCAGAGCACAGAGCAAGAAGAGGAACGACAGAAGCGGCAGCAGAGACAGAGACGCGAGCGGCAGAGACGAGCCGTGCTGTGGAGAGAGAGACAGAGAAGAGCAGAGCTTTAGCGCCAGAAGAGAGAGACACGAACGAGAAGAGGAGAGAGGAGAGGCGGAGAAGAGCGAGCAGAGAGTAGAACAGAGAGAGAGCGGCGCAAGAGACAGAGATGAGAGGGAGCAATAGAGGAGACGGAGAGAGGGAGCGATCTTCCAGCAGAGAGAGAGAGAGAGAAGGAGAGCAGTCAGAGGAGAGAAGAGCGAGCGCAGAGAGACGAGAGAGAGACTTTGGAGAGAGAAGCGGCCAGAC
>NC_036845.1:21197317-21220557 GCF_002910315.2 Salvelinus sp. IW2-2015
ACGCGGCTCACCTCGCGCTTGCGCCCGCCGGCGATGTAGAGGGTGAGAGACTGGAAGCGGGGCTTGGTGTGGGCGGTCTGGCGGAGGGGTTGGGCGAAGGTGGCACGGTGGTACTCTAGAGCCTCGTCCACTAGGGCGGCGGCGGTGGCACTGGACTGGACCAGCGGGTGGCACTGTGCCACGTGGTGCAGGGCGGCCACATCCATAAGGCCATAACGAACGTGCTGTATCAGGTCCTCTGTGTACTGGTACCGACAGTCATGCTCTAACCAGCACACCACCAGCTAAAGAGGAGAGGGGGAAGAGGAAGACAGAGGGAAGCGATTCATACTTATTAGCATTCCAAATGCCTACAGAGCAGTGTCGCAAGATCAAGACGAGTGTGTTACCGTATACACAAACACACTTATACAAACGAACACACACTTATACAAATGCACACACACACACAATAGTGTGTTGTGTGCAAGCATCATAAATATCCACCAGTACATTCTTTTGTTGAGGACCGGGAGAGGAGAGAAGCAGAGAGGGGATTTAATTGAACAGTGAGCGCAATCGGAGGCTGTTTAGCTGCGGCGGTGGCGCGTGAATGTGGGCGAGATGGCTGAAGATCACTGATACCATTATCAGGGACACAAAGTGGCTTTTAACACAATCAGTACGGAGACAGGGAACTTATTACAGCACAGCAAGATTACTGAGCTGGAGCGGTTCACTGTCGGCGCCTCCTCCTGACTCGCAGGCACACTGGATGCACACTGAAATCCTATTCAAACATTACACTGGCTCGTATATGCGTTCAAACCACATTCTGCACAAACGGCACACCAACACACYCATTTACATAGACACAGACATATTCACACATCCATTGTATATATTGTCCTGCTACTGTCAATGCCACTCCTTTTTTCTCTTTCTTCCTTAAAAACATCCTAAAATGATGCCAACACAACAGTATTTACACCCCCCCCCTCCCCCCTTTCACTCTCTGCTTTGTCCTCTTCTAGGTTTTGCTATCTACACCCCCTCTCCTCCTCTCTCTCTCTCTTTCCCGCTCTCTCCCTCCTCCCAGCTCTGAAGTGGCGGAGGGGTGTGTGCGCTCCGGGAAGGCTGACTGAAGGTCACACTGGATCAGAGAACTTCCTCGGGGCAGAGAATAAATCAACTTCCCCTCTCTCCCCTCCTTCCCAAAGAGAGAGACGGAAAGAGAGAGACAGAAAGAGAGAGAGCAGCCAGAGAAAGGCAAACGCGCGAAGAAGGGGGGGAAAAAACAAAGACCCAAGAAAATGTGATTTCCAGAGCGTGAGACTCGGAGAGAAGTCGGCGTGACTATGATTGACGGGCAAACTATATCGGCTGTGTATTGGCGCCCGCGCTTTTTTTTCGGGCGGATGCCCAAATTAACCTTCTCGGCAGAGTGAAGGAGGCCCAAAGCAGCCTAATCAGGGTCTGATTATGGCGGCATCGCCTGGCTAAAGGGTCAGGGTAATTGTGCCATCAGAGGCCTGATTGTTTTCAATCAGACGGGCGGCCGGAGTGACAGCTGGGGAATTGGGGCTCTGATGAAGCCGCGGTGGGCCTAATCAGAGAGGGGGGAGAAGGGAGAGGGGGGCCTGATTGGTGCAAATGAACAGTCAAAATGCATAGCCCCCCCCCCCTCGACACTTCACCCATCCCTCATACATATATACACACACACACAGACATACACCTTCCTTTCCTATTCACTCCTATACACAAATATAAAGAGTGCATTTTGGTGCAGGCAAGGAAATTTGACCAGTTGATGTTTAATGACACCCTGTGTGTTGTAGTATATCAAAGTCTGTGTGGGTCTGGCTGTATGGAAGATCTGCATTTTATCGTGTGCATATACAGTGTGCGTGGGAGTGTGTGTGTGCGCGTGTGTGCATATGTACATGTGCCTGTATATGTGCATGCATTTGAGGAACTGAGGAGCCAGTTCAGTGTACCTGCCAGATCTCCTCTTCGTTGAGGGAGGTGAGGCGGTCGCTCATCAGCACCTCCCTGAGGAGGCGGTAGGGGAGCAGCAGCACCTCCTCCTGGTGGCTCTGCTGCAGCTCACACAGGTGTTCTACCAGGAAGTTGACCACAGCCTCCTCCAGAGCAGGGAGGTGGAAAAGATCAGACACACGGTACAGGTCCAGGTAGTTAACACTGTTCAGCTCCTGTTGTGMACACATGGGCATCGGGTAAAGACTCATGAGGTAAATACATCTACATTGGAGTTATTTAGTAGCAGAGTTTCTCAACGCCGCGACGTGTACCATCTCAATGGAATTGAGCAGCGGCGGCTGCGGGCTGACCGGACCTCCCGACTACATCGAGTCACTGTCAGAAGTTTACATTTAGGTTGGCGTCATTAAAACTCGTTTTTCAACCACTCCACACATTTCTTGTTAACAAACTATAGTTTTGGCAACTACTTTGTGCATGACACAAGTAATTTCCCCAGAAATTAACAGACAGATTATTTCACTTATTAATTAATTGTATCACAATTCCAGTGGGTCAGAAGTTTACATACACTAAGTTGACTGTGCCTTTAAACAGCTTGGAAAATTCCAGACAATTATGTCATGGCTTTAGAAGCTTCTGATAGGCTAATTGACATCATTTGAGTCAATTGGAGGTGTACCTGTGGATATATTTCAAGGCCTACCTTCAAACTCAGTGCCTCTTTGCTTGACATCATGGGAAAAATCAAAAGAAATCAGCCAAGACCTCAGAAAACAAATTGTAGACCTCCACAAGTCTGATTCATCCTTGGGGGAATTTCCAAATGCCTGAAGGTACCATGTTCATCTGTACAAACAATAGTACGCAAGTATAAAACACCATGGGACCACGCAGCCGTCATACCGCTCAGGAAGCAGACGTGTTCTTTCTCTTAGAGATGAACGTACTCTGGTGCGAAAAGTGCAAATCAATCCCAGAACAGCAAAAGACCTTGTGAAGATGCTGGAGGAAACAGGTACAAAAGTATCTATATCCACAGTCAAACAAGTCCTATATCGACCTGAAAGGCCGCTCAGCAAGGAAGAAACCACTGCTCCAAAACCTCCATAAAAAGCCAGACTACGGTTTGCAACTGCAAATGGGTACAAAGATCGTACTTTTTGGAGAAATGTCCTCTGGTCTGATGAAACAAAAATAGAACTGTTTGGCCGTAATGACCATCGTTATGTGTGGAGGAAAAAGGGGGAGGCTTGCAAGCCGAAGAACACCATCCCAATCGTGAAGCACAGCATCATGTTATGGGGGTGCTTTGTTGCAGGAGGGACTGGTGCACTTCACAAAATAGATGGCATCATGAGGAAAGAAAATAATTTGGGTATATTGAAGCAACATCTCAAGACATCAGTCAGGAAGTTAAAGCTTGGTCGCAAATCGGTCTTCCAAATGGACAATGACCCCAAGCATACTTCCAAAGTTGTGGCAAAATGGCTTAAGGACAACAAAGTCAAGGTATTGGAGTGGCATTCACAAAGCCCTGACCTCAACCCCATAGAAAATTTGTGGGCAGAACTGAAAAAGTCTGTGCGAGCAAGGAGGCCTACAAACCTGACTCAGTTACACCAGCTCTGTCAGGAGGAATGGACCAAAATTCACCCAACTTATTGTGGAAGCTTGTGGAAGGCTACCCAAAACGTTTGACCCAAGTTAAACAATTTAAAAGGGAATGCTACCAAATACTAATTGAGTGTATGTAAACTTCTGACCTACTGGGAAAGTGATGAAAGAAATAAAAGCTGAAATAAATCATTCTCTCTACTATTATTCTGAAATTTCACATTCTTAAAATAAAGTGGTGATTCTAACTGACCTAAGATAGGGAATAAATGTCAGGAATTGTGAAAAACTGATTTTAAATGTATTTGGTTAAGGTGTATGTAAACTTCCGACTTCAACTGTACATGTCGTGGAGATGAGAAACCCAGCTAGTCATTTAGCAGACGCTCTTATCCAGAGCGACTTGCAATTAGTGCATTCATCTTAGAATAGCTAGGCGAGACAACAACATATCACAGCCGTGGGACTGTGATCTTCCCACAATAAAGTAGCAGGAAYAGACAAGTTTAGGTTTTTATTTATCTATACATGTTTTGGGGGGTGCCGTGGGATTTATATAAGATACTCTTTGAGGAGGAAGTGTTTCTAAATATTTCAGAAGATGGGCAGGGACTCCGCTGTCCTGACGTTAGGTGGAAGTCTGTTCCACCGTTGAGGTGCCAGGACAGAGCAGAGCTTTGAAAAGGAGCTGAGCTCTTGTAGGGATGGGAGGGCCAAGAGACCAGAGGTGGCAGAACGGAGTGCTCGGTTGCGGGGGTCGGGTTTGAGTTAATGCATCCAGTAACGCACACACACACACACCACCACACACACACACACACACACACACACACACACACACACACACAACACACACACACACACACACAGTTAAATATCCCTCACGCGCACACACCTCTGGGTTCCACATTTTTTTGAACTGCAGTTATATATCACTGAATCTACAGAAATGAGACCACATTGTCATTCAAGTAGATCACAGGTATGGGAGAGAGGGACAGGAGGAGGAGGCAAGAGATAGAAATCGGAGATCGCGAGGGGAATAAGACTGCCATCTGCTGGCAGTAAGCAGAGCCATGTACAATATACTGCATGGCTCCGTGAGTATTCAGCTCAAACAAAAACTAACACACAGGAATAACCTGTTCAATTCGCCTTTCATACAGACAAAACATTGTAAATCTATATTTTATGTTTAACTGGGCCTTTTCTCTGCATCTTCAGCTGTGATCTAACTGCTATCTAATTGTATAATACCAGTGTTTACAGTGAGCACGTCTGCAGGGACAGTGCAGTGAAATCATTGTGTGCAACAGTGTCCATTTTTCTCACCAACAGATGGTGTATGAGAGCACTGTTTACCATAACGTGATGTAACGGTTTGCCCATTGCCATGCTAATGATTCTTTCTGGTGCTACAGGGGTGTTTAATGTGTGATCTTGTGTGGTTAGGAAGTACTTGAACATATGAGAGTAGACCTCCATATACACAAGAAATTGCAGTGTGTTGTGTTGTGTGTGTGTGTGTGTGTGTGTGTGTGTGTGTGTGTGTGTGTGTGTGTGTATATATATATATATTGATCTCACCTGGACGAGGTAGTGTGAGCAGAGACTGAGCAGCTCCAGCAGCTGAAGGTGACTTCCTGCCGACAGAACATCCTGAATCACCCCTGGCTCCAGTATTATCTGAGAGAGGGACCTGAGTGAGACCACTCCTGTCCACCTACACACTACTCACCTCCCCAGACAGACAGGTTCCGTCCAAATTACATCATATTCCTATATAGTGCCATAGGGTTCTGGTCAAAGTAGTCCACTATGTATGGAATAGGGTGCCATTCTGGACGCACTCAATGACAGAAGCACTCAGGACCAGTGGTCACTTTATATAATGCTGCTGATTCATGTGTGTGGGTGTGTGACTGTGGTCTCAGGCCAGGCGTGTTTTTTGTGTGCAATAGCATTTATACGAATGTGCTTCCACTCATGTGTCACTGAAAGCCTTTGAGAGGCATTATTTACGCTATATGTTCTTCAATAGACTACATGTGCTGGTCCACTTTATATTCAGTGTCTATAAACATGCATTAAAAAAAGGCTCATTGCTTTGCAGTTAGCGTGTTATTTACATTGTTTTTCGCACAGTTATTCTTCTCTCAACTGTGATACCTATCACATTTACATGTAATTGCCATGTAAATACAGGATTTGAGCAACATCCAATAAAAAGTCAGACTGATATGTCGAATGTGCGTGCGTGGGTCCTCTCAGTGTAGACTATATAGCAACAGCATGCCTGCTAACCTTTATGGCCCCTGACATGTGGCTGGTGGATTTCAGCAACTAGCTGTGTGGTTGTTTACTGAAATAAGCATATTGCTCACGTCTCATCATCTCAGCAGAAAGAAATGGACCGGCAGCGGGCTTGACCTACATCGACACAACTCCCCTGCTCATTCCACTGTGGAAATGCAATTAGGATATTTACGAGCTAGCCAGCCTCTCACTGCTGGGCCACAGGGCATAGGTCTCTTGACTCCTCACCGCAGAGAGAGAGGAGGGAGAAAGGTGGGGGGGAAGAGAGAGAGGCAAGAGAGAGAGGCAAGAGAGAAAGCAAGAGAGAGAGGGGGGGGGGGGGATCACTGGCATACTGCAGAGTCAGGCTAGGTTAGATATCACATCCATACATAGGTTGTAGCAGGTGTAGTACTCCACCACTAATTTAGAGGGTCCAGTCACACAAATGTACTAGATGGCAAAGGTCGGATGGAATTGTCATTTATCAGCATAGTAACAAACCGCCACATCGCGACTCATATGACTCCAAACTGCTCACACCCCTCTTCTTGGCGGAGAGAAAACGCTGCATTTAAAGCAAATTTCTGCAATTCTACACCTTTTGTCATGTTTTATGTGCGTTCCTATGATACCGGAGTGACTCAACAAAATGAATGGGGGCCCCTACGGGTCAAGTATCGGGACTGTGATCTGCCTGTTGAGTATGGCTGGGCTATCGCTTTAATCAGCTAACGAAAAGCTGAAAATTATCACTCTTAGTTAGTGTTAGCCTGGATATTTGTGAGATATGTTTGTGCGTACAGTTCAGTACTGTGTGTGACTTGAGGACATGTGTGGGTGGCTAGCTGTAGATGAAGGTGCTACTGTAGACTCACCTGTCCTGTGTAGGCGAAGTCTAGTGCATGTTTCATCCCACACTTGTCACTCCCTGAAGCGTCACCTCATCTGCCTCCACTCCCACCATGCACAGACTGAACATGGCCTGAGAACACACACACAGAACAGGACAGAGAGAGAGACGAGAGACAGAGAGAGAGACAGAGAGAGATACAGAGGGAGAGACAGAGGAGAGAGATACAGAGAGAGAGGACAGAGAGAGAGGAGACAGAGAGAGAGAGGACAGAGAGAGAGAGAGAGACAGAGAAGACAGGACAGAGACAGGACAGCAGACAGAGACAGAGACAGACAGACAGACAGACAGACAGACAGACAGGACAGACGGAGAGACAGAGAGAGAGAGACAGAGAGAGAGCGAAAGACAGAGACAGAGACAGAGACAGAGAGAGGAGACCTCAGACAGAGGCACAGCAAACCTGATCTATAAAGAGGCTACAGCATAGTTGAATTACAAAAACAACTGTATATGGCCTCATAGATACGGGAAGTAGGCACCCCCTGAAATATCATAATAATAAATACGAAAAATAGTGCACTGGGTCTTTACTAGTCCTGTATTAGTGGACCGATATAGCCGTCTGTTTCGCGGGCAAATTTAAAAAAATGTTTTTAAAAACTTTATTGCCCATTGTCTTAGAGAGAACAGAAGTTCATATTTTTGCTTGATCAGCACACACAAACAAACAAACAAACAAACAAACAACCCCCCCCCCCCCCCAAGTACTACCATGTGATTTCACACAGCAACTACCCTCCAGTTGCAAGCTCACTCTTGGCCTCTTCATAGAGTTCATTGGACATAGAGATCATGTGTTTCTTTGACACCCATCTTAAAAGCTATATTTATCACTATCTGACACACAGACTGGTTACTTCCTGGTCCTGATCTTTTTCTGGGAAACACTCCATTAATGCACACACACACACACACACAAACAAAGTGAAATCAAAGCCCCAGAGAGAGCAGCTGCCTGGCCCTAAGCCTGCTGTGCCTGATGCCGGGTGCTCCCCAATCAAAGCAATTGATTGGTGTCACAGTATGAGATGATGGCAGAGCCATTGATCAGGGTGGAGGAACATGGGAAGTGGCAGGGTGATGGATTAGTCATGTCTTTAAGTAAAATAATCAAGGACTCCTAAATCACACTAGCCTAGGTACCAATCTGTTTGTGCCTTCATGCCACACCTTGTCATGCAGAGTTGACATGATAGCACAAACAGATCTGGGACCAGGCTACAGTCACACCACTCACCACAACAACCTCAGAGCAGAGGATCCTGGCCTTTTTTTCATTAGGACTAGTCTTTTTGGGGTGTAAGCACTAGTGTTGTTCTAGGTAAATTGTGTTTCCATAGCTAACTCAGTGTCTACTCTATAAGGGATTGGGACAACCAATTACTTTATTCAGAGTAATTGTGAACAATAAATGTGTCAGATCTTCTTGCCTTGTCTCTCAGTGTTTACAGCTTTGTGGAAGTTACCTGTGGCGCTGATGTTTAGGCCAAGGTATGTATAGTTTTTTGGCAACGGTGTCTAGATGGAATTTGTATTCGTGGTCCTGGGAACTGGACTTTTTTTGGAAGACAATTATTATTTTTGTCTTACTGAGATGTACTGTCAGGACCCAGGTCTGACAAAATCTGTGCAGAAGATCTAGGTGCTGCTGTAGGCCCTCCTTGGTTGGGGACAGAAGCACCAGATCATCAGCAAACAGTAGACATTTGACTTCAGATTGTAGTAGGGTGAGGCCAGGTGGTGCAGACTGTTCTAGTGCCCTCACCAATTCGTTGATATATATGTTGAAGATGGTGGGGCTTAAGCTGCATCCCTGTCTCATCCCCCGGCCCTGTGGAAAGAAATGTAATTTTTTTGCCAATTTTAACCTCACACCTGCTGTTTGTGTACATGGATTTTATAATGTTGTATGTTTTTCCCCCAACACTACCATCAATTTGTATAGCAGGCCCTCCTGACATATTGAGTCAAAAGCTTTTTTGAAATCAACAAAGCATGAGAAGACTTGCCTTTGTTTTGGTTTGTTTGTCAATTGGGGTGTGCAGGGTGAATACGTGGTCTGTCTTACGGTAATTTGGTAAAAAGCCAATTTGACATTTGCTCAGTACATTGTTTTTACTGAGGAAATGTAGGAGTCTGCTGTTAATGAAATGCAGAGGATTTCCCCAAGGTTGACGCATATCCCACGGAAGTTATTGGGATCAAATCTGTCTCCACTTTTGTGGATTGGGGTGATCAGTCCTTGGTTCCAAATATTGGGGAAGATACCAGAGCTAAGGATGGTGATAAAGAGATAAGTATAGCCAACTGGAATTTGTGGTCTGTATGTTTTATCATTTCATAAAGGATACCATCAACCCCACAGGCCTTTTTGGGTTGGAGGGTTTTTATTTTGTCCTGTAGTTCATTCAAGATAATTGGAAAATCCAGTGGGTTCTGGTAGTCTTTAATAGTTGATTCTAAGATTTGTATTTGTTCATGTATATGTTTTTGCTGTTTGTTCTTTGTTATAGACCCAAAAAGATTGGAGAAGTGGTTTATCCATACATCTCCGTTCTGGATAGATAACTCTTTGTGTTATTGTTTGTTTAGAGTTTTACAATTTTCTCAGAGGTGGTTAGATTCTATGGACTCTTCAATTACATTGATCTGATTTCTGACGTGCTGTTCCTTCTTTTTCCGTAGTGTATTTCTGTATTGTTTTAGTGATTCACCATAGGGAAGGCATAGGTTGAGGTTTACTGGGTATCTATGTTTTGGTTGGATAGGTTTCTCAATTTCTTTTTAGGTTTTTGCATTCTTCATCAAACCACTTGTCATTGTTGTTAATTTTCTTAGGTTGTCTGCTTGACATTTTTAGATTTGATAAGGAATCTGAAAGGTCAAATATACTGTTCAGATTTTTCTACTGCCAAGTTTACACCTTTGTCCAGGTAATTGTCTAGAATGGATTGCATTTGTTGTTGCCTAACTTTCCTTCCATCTATAGCATTTCTTAATATTATTCAGTTCATTTGGCTTTGATGCCTCATGATTGAGCAAAGCTCTGTTCAAGTAGAGTGTGATTTTGCTGTGATCTGATAGGGGTGTCAGTGGACTGACTGTGAACGCTCCAAGAGACTCTGGGTTGAGGTCAGTGATAAAGTAGTCTACATTACCACTGCCAAGAGATGAGCTATATGTGTACCTAACATAGGAGTCCCCTCGAAGCCTACCATTGACTATGTACATACCCAGCGTCCAACAGAGCTGCAAGAGTTGTGACCCGTTTTTGTTGGTTATGTTGTCGTAGTTATGTCTAGGGGGGAATATGGGGGAGGGAATGCTGTCACCTCCAGGTAGGTGTTTGTCCCCCTGTGTGTTGAGGGTGTAAGGTTCTTGTCCAGTTCTGGCATTTAGGTCACCACAGACTAGTTCATGTCCCTGGGCCTGAAAATATTTTATCTCCCCCTCTAGGATGAGAAGCTGTCATAGTTAAAGTATGGGGATTCATTTGGGGTATATAAACTCAGCAAAAAAAGAAACGTCCCTTTTTCAGGACCCTGTCTTTCAAAGATAATTCGTAAAAATCCAAATAACTTCACAGATCTTCATTGTAAAGGGTTTAAACACTGTTTCCCATGCTTGTTCAATGAACCATAAACAATTAATGAACATGCACCTGTGGAACGGTCATTAAGACACTAACAGCTTACAGATGGTAGGCAATTAAGGTCACAGTTATGAAAAGTTAGGACACAAAAGAGGCCTTTCTACTGACTCTGAAAAACACCATAAGAAAGATGCCCAGGGTCCCTGCTCATCTGTGTGAACGTGCCTTAGGCATGCTGCAAGGACGCATGAGGACTGCAGATGTGGCCAGGGCAATGAATTGCAATGTCCGTACTGTGAGACGCCTAAGACAGCGCTACAGGGAGACAGGACGGACAGCTGATCGTCCTCACAGTGGCAGACCACGTGTAACAACACCTGCACAGGATTGGTACATCCGAAACATCACACCTGCGGGAAGTTACAGGATGGCAACAACAACTGCCTGAGTTACACCAGGAACGCACAATCTCTCCATCAGTGCTCAGACTGTCTGCAATAGGCTAAGAGAGGCTGGACTGAGGGCTTGTATGCCTGTGTAAGGCAGGTCCTCATCAGACATCACCAGCAACAACGTCGCCTATGGGCACAAACCCACCGTCGCTGGACCAGACAGGAATGGATTTATTGCATTTATCGTCGAAGGAATGAGCGTTATACCGATGCCTGTACTCTGGAGCGGGATCGATTTGGAGGTGGAGGGTCCGTCATGGTCTGGGGCGGTGTGTCAAAGCATCATTGGACTGAGCCTGTTGTCTTTGCAGGCAATCTCAACGCTGTGCGTTACAGGGAAGACATCCTCCTCCCTCATGTGGTACCCTTACAGCAGGCTCATCCTGACATGACCCTCCAGCATGACAATACTGCACGTACTGCTCGTTCTGTGCATGATTTCCTGCAAGACAGGAATGTCAAAGTCCTCGGATCTCAATCCCATTGAGCACGTCTGGGACCTGTTGGATCGGAGGGCTAGGGCTATTCCCCCCAGAAATGTCGGGGAACTTGCAGGTGCCTTGGTGGAAGAGTGGGGTAACATCTCACATCAAGAACTGGCAAATCTGGTGTAGTCCATGAGGAGGAGATGCACTGCAGTACTTAATGCAGCTGGTGGCCACACCAGATACTGACTGTTACTTTTTGACTCCCCCTTCAGGGACACATTATTCAATTTCTGTTAGTCACATGTCTGTGGAACTTGTTCAGTTTATGTCTCAGTTGTTGAATCTTGTTATGTTCATACAAATATTTACACATGTTAAGTTTGCTGAAAATAAACGAAGTTGACAGGGAGAGGACGTTTAGAGAGGAGAGGAGTTTAGGTAGCACGAGGAGATTTTTCTCTGTTGAGATCATTCCTTATTAATATCTAGCCAGATGTAAAATACCATGTTTCTTGTAGGATGACAGTGTCTGCAATTCCAATTTCTTTGAGGAATTCTGGGCTCCTGCTCTTTAGGCCAACAGCAGATGACCTCAGACCTTGTGTATTCCAGGATGTGATTGTAAAAGCTTTGTGTTCCATATTGTCTAGTGTTGTTTTCATGTGGTTTAGGCTCGGACCATTACAGTAGGTGTAGAGCATGGTGAGCATCTGATACATATCTCTTAGGCCGCAGGATGGGGCTTGGGCGGGTGTATTAGTGGGGGTTGGGCCTGTTGCTCTGCTCACGGCCTGGGTAGATGTGRGGCTTTAATACAGTAGACTGAAAACAGTGGCATGCATTCGTGAATTGCAATGTATTTATTGCTTAGGCTAACTATTCAAAGCTCCCTTTGTTATTCATTTTAAAACTAAAATGCTTGATTGCGTTTCAAAGCATGAATGTCTCATATGCTGTGTGATGGCATGAACAAATGAATGACTGATTGATTAATACAGTAGCCTATATATTGAAAAATAGGCCTAAGTAAGTTAGGGTATTTAGTCTAGGACACACTCTTAGGCCTACAGCTCGATGGTGGTTACACAAGGCTACTTACTATACGAAGATATTTCGACAAGTCCAGGCGACAACAGAGCTACACTGATCAATCGAGCTTGGTTCCCAAGTTTCTAAACCATCTTTGGTATAGTGTCGCCTAAATATTTGAGTTGAGGAAGTGTGATAATCCTTAGGATATTTTAGCGATCCCCAGTAGACGTCCTAAATGCCCCCCCAGCCTTCAGATGTGAGCTAAACAGTGCACTTGCACTTGAGATGCTTTTTAAGGCTATGGATGCGAAAGTGAACTTATCATTTCCAAACGTTTAAGTCGGTTGTATGCTGCTTTGCGATCTATTAACAGCATATTCATTACGATATTAAATAGGCGCTATATTTTTTACTGATGCATTATTCAATTCATACGGACAAAACATAGCATTCACTGTGAAAGTTGATACATGTAGGCTCTTCATATACAGGCTATGCACTTCGTTCAATTTATCGAATCAGTTATTGTTGACAAAAAAAAATGACAGATGTGGTGTTTTGCGCTTGTGCACATAATGTGACATGATTACATTACCCGACCACCCCCAGGAAAACTAAACCCATACGAATAGAGTTTAAGGCAAGGGCTGTTTCTGCTATTATGCACATAGCAACATGGGGAAAGGTGCAAATTCTAAGGCGCACTGAATATTATGTTTCAGAACCGCGGACAGCGACCATATCCACCACGGGAGAAAGCGCATGTTCTAAAATAGTATTAGATTTATTAGTGTTGCACCATTTATAATCTAACCACACGCGTCTTAGAGTGATGGACTGCGCCATCCCTGTGGCCTCCGCAATGGAGTAGTCCACTGAGACATGTGCGAATCAGACAGGTGCATCATGAAAAAACATAACCAGTGACTGCTAGACTAAATAAATCTCGGTCGACCAACAGCCTATTGACCAAACAACTAAACGCGGTCAAACCTAAGCTTTTCACATTTGGAATTGAGATTTTCACTTGGACAGATAGACAGCTAGGAGAACAAGAGACACAGAGCAGGAGACGCAGCAGGTAGCCTAGCGGTTAAGAGTGTTGGGCCAGTAACGAAAAGTCGCTGGTTTGAATCCCTGACTTGAATAGGTGAAAAATCTGTCCATGTTCCCTTGAGCAAGGCACTTAACCCTAATTGCTCCTGTAAATGAAACGGCAAATGTGATTTAACATGAATCTATTAAAAACAGTTCTCTAGTCATGAGGTTTGTGCAGTAGGCTATAGGCCCAAAACATTATCACTGCATATTGGCTTTGCTTGAATTGCCCTGCCAATGCATTGTTGTTCTTCTCAGATCATTTCAAAAAGATACAGTACCAGTCAAAAGTTTGGACACACCTACTCATTCCAGGGTTTCTTTGTTTTAACATTGTAGAATAATAGTGAAGACTTCAAAACTATTAAATAACACATATGGAATCATGTAGTAACCAAAAAAGTTCTAAACAAATCAAAATATATTTTATATTCTTCAAAGTAGTCACCGGTCTAATGTCCATTGCTCATGTTTCTTGGCCCAAGCAAGTTTCTTCTTTTTATTGGTGTCTTTTAGTCGTGGTTTCTATGCAGCAATTTGACCATGAAGGCCTGATTCACACAGTCCCCTCTGAACAGTTGATGTTGAGATGTGTCTGTTAATTGAACTCTGTGAAGCATTTATTTGGGCTGCAATGTGAGGTGTAGTTTTAACTCTAATGAACTTATCCTCTGCAGCAGAGGTAACTCTGGGTCTTCCTTTCCTCCGGTGGTTGTCATGAGAGCCAGTTTCATCAATGCGCAAGATGGTTTTTACAACTGCACTTGAAGAAACTTCAGTTCTTGGAATTTTCCGTGTTGACTGACCTTGTCATTTCATTGACTGACTGTCATTTCTCTTTGCTTATTTGAGCTATTCTTGTCATTATATGGACTTGGTCTTTTACCAAATAGGGCTATCTTCTGTATACCACACTTGCCTTGTCACAAAACAACTGATTAGCTGACTACCTTAGTGACTTCCTCATGAAGCTGGTTTGCTTGATTACTGACTAATATACACTACATGACCATTAGTATGTGGACACCTTGGCGGTCTCGTTCTGCGAGCTTGTGTGGCCTACCACTTCGCGGCTGAGCGTGTGCCTAGACATTTCCATTTCACAATAACAGAACTTACAGTTGACCGGGAAGGCTCAAGCAGGGCAGACATTTGACGAACTGACTTGTTGGAAAGGTGGTGTCCTATGACGGTGCCAAGTTGAACGTCACTGAGCTCTTCAGTAAGGCCATTCTACTGCAAATGTCTGTCTATGGAGATTGCATGGCTGTGTGCTCGATTTTAGACCTGTCAGCAACGGGGGTGGCTGAAATAGCCGAATCCACTAATTTGAAGGGGTGTSCACATACTTTTGTATATATAGTGTATGTGCAGATATACTGTGCAGATATACTGTGTAGATATACTGTGCATGCGGACTGTACTGTATAGGTTCCATGTCCTCCGCAGGCAGATGTGCACATTACACTGACATTACATTCTGGCACAGAAGATGGCATCATACTGTAAGGCGGCCGTCTTTCGAGCTCTGACCCAACTTTGCTTCTTTTTGCGTTTTCCTTGACTTTTTTGGATGAAATGTATCCACTATCAGTTCTTATGATCGACAAGAACGTTTGAACATCAGATCGGCAGTTACTAAACCTKAATTCCGGCTTCAACTTCGACTCATCTGCCCTGGGCTACCCAAGARGAAACGCAGGCAAAGATTGCAGGAGAGGGGGAGCCCTGGCAAGATTAAGGTGAAGGGATAACCGGCCACCTCTTCCCTCCATTTTATTGGCCAGACACTTGATAATAAGATGGATGACCTCCAATCGTGAATTTGATATCAACAGGACTCTCATAACTGCAATATTCTCTGCTTTTCTGAAACATGGCTTTCGGAAAAGATACACCCCCCCCCCCCCCCCATGGCTATCCAACTGGACGGATTCTCCATTCACCAAGCGAACAGGACATTGGATTCAGAGAAATCCTAGAAGGGGAGGGGTATGACTCTTCATCAACAGCAAATGTTGTGCTGGCTCTAGCCCAGTGGAAGTCTTGACTCATTGTTCACCCGTCTTGGAATACCTGATGGTCAAATGTCGACCCTTCTATTTCATGAGATAGATTTTCAGCTGTCATCATGACTGCTGTATATATTCCACCTCAGGACAAGAAAAACAACAAGCTGGCACTTAAAACGTCCTGTACCGGGACTCCGCTGATAGCGTCGACAAGCGAACCACCTCCGCGACCGGCTTCGTTAGGAAATGCATCACCGATGTTGTCCCCGCAGTGAAGGTTAGCTGCTTCCCCAATCAAAAGCCCTGGATTAACACCAAGGTTGCAGCTAAACTAAAAGGACAGTGCTACCACACACAGGTCTATCGCAGCCACCCAGAGACTACGGCTGATGACAAGAAATCCTGCTACGACCTCCACAGAACTTGGCCAGGTCGCAGTTGTAAATGAGAACTTGTTCTCAACTGGCCTACCTGGTTAAATAAAGGTGAAATAAAAATAWAAATAAATAAAATCATATATTCTGATGTCTAATCACCTTACACCCTATACATATCTACTCCTAAGCACTTCAGTATCCCTGCACATTGTATGGTATTGGCACTGACCCTGGAACTGACCCTGTATATTGCTTACTTACTTTCTCCTGTTCTTAATATTTCTATTTCTCGTGTGTTTTTGTTCTACTTCACTTTATTAGTAATAGTGATATTGATTATTGCATTGTTGGGAAAGAGAAGCAATAAGGCATTTCACTGTACTTGTGCACGTGGCAATACAACTTCAAACTACACTCTTAGAAAAAAGGGTTCCAAAAGAGTTATTTGGCTGTACCCATAGGAGAACCCTTTTTGGTTCTAGGTAGAATACTTTTTGATTGCAAGTAGAACTATTTTGGGTTCCATGTAGAACCCTCTGTGGAAAGGGTTCTACATGGAACCCAAACGGGTTCTACCTAGCAGCTAAAGGGTTCTCCTATGAGGACAGCTGAATAACTATTTTTTTCTAAGAGTGTAGTGTCCTCCCCAGTCCTCCAAACTCACCCGGAAGTAATCGCTGCACGCCGCCAGCACTGCTTTATGGGCGTGGAACTTCTGGTCGCCGGCGACCAGGGTGACATCACAGAGTAGGCCATCCTTCCTCTGCTGGTTGAGGGCGGAGAGGACGGAGTCCTGGTGAGACTTGGACTGGCATAGCCTCTGGTCTGTTACCAGCTCCTGCCCACTGCGAGGTAGGGAGGGAGGGACAGAGGGAAGGAAGGAATGGGGGAGAGAGAGTGAGGGAGAGATATCAGTCAAGGCTGTGGGAAAATCTCTGTCTCTCTGCTCATCTCATTTGAGTCATTTAGCAGATGCTCTTATCCAGAGCGACTTACAGGAGCAATTAGGGTTAAGTGCCTTGCTCAGGTAATCATGGACAGATTTTTCACCTATTCAAGTCAGGGATTCAAACCAGCGACTTTTCGTTACTGGCCCAACACTCTTAACCGCTAGGCTACCTGCTGCATCTCCTGCTCTGTGTCTCTTGTTCCCCTAGCTGTCTATCTGTCCATTTCATATTTGTCTGTTTATTAGTCCAGCTTTTATTATTTATTAGTTCAGCTGTTTATATTTTATTAGTCTAGTCTGTTTATTATTACTAGCTGTCAGTCCTTTTTTCTGCCTGTCTGCAGTTTGGTCTGTCCACTTCAATAGTATGTGAACACAAGTCTTTTGTATGTGTGTGTGTGTGTGTGTGTGTGTGTGTGTGTGTGTGTGTGTGTGTGTGTGTGTGTGTGTGTGTGTGTGTGTGTGTGTGTGTGTGTGTGTGTGTGTGTGTGTTTGTGTGTATTCTCAGGTTTCGTGTAAAGCACTGGAACCCCTGCTGGCCACCTCTAAGGCCCAGCAGCTGTAGTTCAAGATTGTCAACGGGCTGCTCTCCCTAACTCTCTGTCCGGGCTGGACAAGGCCCTGAGGAACAGCCTGTCCTCTACTGCAGTGTGTGTGGCCCTGAGAGTAATACCCGGAATGAGGGACAGGTCACCACAGGCTGAAGTCGGTATTACAATATGACAGGCAGAAGTATGTGTGTGGAGAGGAGGGGTTGACTACCAACACACCTTGCAAACATGCTGCCCCACCAAAGCTCAGATCAGCAATGCCAACCAAGGCTGGGCAGAGGTTAGTTAGCTCACCACATATACTACAGTTAATTGCAGATGGCATTGCAAACTCTAAGAGCAAAATGAGTCATACCCGATTACAAAAGCTGGAAACATTAGTGGGCTGTGTGTGTGATTCACTGTTGTGTGTGTGTGTGTGTGTGTGTGTGTGTGTGTGTGTGTGTGTGTGTGTGTGTGTGTGTGTGTGTGTGTGTGTGTGTGTGTGTGTGTGTGTGTGTGTGTGTGTGTGTGTGTGTGCGGATTCACCAGCTTACAGATTTACCTGACGCAAGGTTCAGATGGCATGCTCCCAGAGAAGGAGAGAAGAGGTGGAACAGTATTCTGTGATTCCTGAGGGCTGCAGTTACTTCCTGCATTAGCCTGGAAAGAGAAACAGATAAGGCATATTTCAATCAATCCATTTGGATCAATTAACTGCTAACCCCTAATACAAAGCAGACTGAAAGTCCACTTGAAACTGCAAGGCACTTCAGGTTAAATGAATGGAATGAAGCAAAAAAAATAATAATTTATTTCACCTTTATTTAACCAGGTAAGCTAGTTGAGAACAAGTTCTCATTTACAACTGCGACCTGGCCAAGATAAAGCAAAGCGACACAAAGAACAACACACAGTTACACATGGAATAAAGAAGCATACAGTCAACAACACAATAGAAGAAAAGAAAGTCTATATACAGTGTGTGCAAATGGAGTGAGGAGGTAGGCAATAAATAGGCCATAGTAGCGAAGTAATTACAATTTAGCAGATTAACACTGGAGTGATAAATGAGCAGATGATGATGTGCAAGTAGAGATACTGGTGTGCAAAAGAGTAGAAAAGTAAATAAAAACAATATGGGGATGAGGTAGGTAGATTGGCTGGGCTATTTACAGATGGACTATGTACAGCTGCAGCGATCGGCAAGCTGCTCAGATAGCTGATGTTTAAAGTTAGTGAGGGAAATATAAGTCTCCAGCTTCAGCGATTTTTGCCATTTGTTCCAGTCATTGGCAGCAGAGAACTGGAAGGAAAGGTGGCCAAAGTAGGTGTTGGCTTTGGGGATGACCAGTGAGATATACCTGCTGGAGCGCGTGCTACGGGTGGGTGTTGTTATCGTGACCAGTGAGCTGAGATAAGGCGGAGCTTTACCTAGCATAGACTTAAAGATGGCCTGGAGCCAGTGGGTCTGGCGACGAATATGTAGCGAGGGCCAGCCGACTAGAGCATACAGGTCTCAGTGGTGGGTGGTATAAGGGGCTTTGGTAACAAAACGGATGGCACTGTGATAGACTGCATCCAGTTTGCTGAGTAGAGTATTGGAAGCTATTTTGTAGTTGACATCGCCAAAGTCGAGGATCGGTAGGATAGTCAGTTTTACTAGGGTAAGTTTGGCGGTGTGAGTGAAGGAGGCTTTGTTGCGAAATAGAAAGCCGTTTCTAGATTTAATTTTGGATTGGAGATGTTTAATATGAGTCTGGAAGGAGAGTTTACAGTCTACCCAGACACCTGGGTATTTGTAGTTGACCACCTATTCTAGGTCAGAAGCGTCCAGGGTAGTGATGCTAGTGCGGGCGGGTGCGGGCAGCGAATGGTTGAAAAGAATGCATTTGGTTTTACTAACGTTTAAGGACTCAGACCATGAGAAACAAGATTCTCTGGTCTGATGAAACCAAGATTGAGCTCTTTGGCCTGAATTCCAAGTGTCACATCTGGAGGAAACCTGGCACCCTCCCTACGGTGAAGCATGGTGGTGGCGGAATCATGCTGTGAGGATGCTTTTCAGCGGCAGGGACTGGGAGAGTAGTCAGGATCAAGGCAAAGATGAACGGAGAAAAGTACAGAGAGAGATCATTGATGAAAACCTGCTCCAGAGAACTCAGGACCTCAGACTGGGGTGAAGGTTCACCTTCCAACAGGACAACGACCCTAAGCACACAGTTAAGACAACGCAGGAGTGGCTTCGGGACAAGTCTCTGAATGTCCTTGAGTGGCCCAGCCAGAGCCTGGACTTAAACACGATCGAACATCTCTGGAGAGACCTGAAAATAGCTGTGCAGCAACGCTCACTATCCAACCTGACAGAGCTTGAGAGGACCTGATGAGAAGAATGGGAGGAACTCCCCAAATACAGGTGTACTAAGCTTGTCGCGTCATACCCAAGAAGATTTGAGGCTGTAATCACTGGCAAAGGTGCTTCAACAAAGTACTGAGTAAAGGATCTGAATACTTATGTAAATGTGATATTTCAGTTTWAAAWWTTTTATAAATTAGCAATCATTTGCTTTGTCATTATGGGGCATTGTGTGTAGATTGACGAGGGGGGGCGAAATGATTTAATCAATTTTAGAATAAGGCTGTAATGTAACAAATGCTTTCCGAATGCAAGCAAATCTGTTTGAAGTGTACAGTCGTGGCCAAAAGTTTGGAGAATGACAAATATTAATTTCCACAAAGTTTGCTGCTTCAGTGTCTTGAGATATGTTTGTCAGATGTTACTATGGAATACTGAAGTATAATTACAAGCATTTCAAAGGCTTTTATTGACAATTACATGAAGTTGATGCAAAGAGTCAATATTTGCAGTTGTTGACCCTTCTTTTTCAAGACCTTCTCAATGTGATTAAGGTCTGGGGAGTTTCCTGGCCATGGACCCAAAATATCGATGTTTTGTTCAGAGAAAATTACTTTACCCCAGTCCTCAGCAGTCCAATCCCTGTACCTTTTGCATAATATCAGTCTGTCCCTGATGTTTTTCCTGGAGAGAAGTCGCTTCTTTGCTACCCTTCTTGACACCAGGCCATCCTCCAAAAGTCTTCGCCTCACTGTGCGTGCAGATGCACTCACACCTGCCTGCTGCCATTCCTGAGCAAGCTATGTACTGGTGGTGCCCCGATCCCGCAGCTGAATCAACTTTAGGAGACGGTATGG
This sequence comes from Salvelinus sp. IW2-2015, assembly GCF_002910315.2. Classification (NCBI taxonomy): domain Eukaryota; kingdom Metazoa; phylum Chordata; class Actinopteri; order Salmoniformes; family Salmonidae; genus Salvelinus; species Salvelinus sp. IW2-2015. Next base: position 21,217,812 of record NC_036845.1, read on the forward strand.
CTAGACCTTTGCAAACTCTCCTTCCAACTCATATCAAAACATTCTCCAATCCAAAATCAAATCAAGAATCGGCTTTCTATCCGCAACAAAGCCTCCTTCACTCACCGCCAAACTACCCTAGTAAACACTGACTATCCTGCCGATCCTCGACTTCGCGATGTCATCTACAAAATAGCTTCCAACACTCTACTCAGCAAAACTGGATGCAGTTTATCACAGTGCCATCGTTTTGTTACTTAAGCCACCTTATACGAACCCACCACTGCGACCTGTATGCCCCTAGTCGGCTGGCCTCGCTACATGTTCCGTCGTCAGACCCACTGGCTCCAGGTTCATCTACAAGCTATGCTAGTAAAGTGCCGCCTTATCTCAGTTTCACTGGTCACGATGCTACATCCCACCCGCAGCACGCGCTCCAGCAGGGTATCTCACTGATTCATCCCTAAAGCTAAAACCTCATTTGGACGCCTTTCCTTCAGTTCTTCTGCTGCCTGCGACTGGAACGAATTGCAAAAATCTCTGAAGTTGGAGACTTTTATCTCCCTCAAACAAACTTTAAAAATCTGCTATCCGAGCAGCTAACCGATCGCTGCAGTGTACATAGTCCATCTGTAAAAACTTACCCACCCAATTTACCTACCTCACCCCCATACTGCTTTCTATTATTTACTTTTCTGCTCTTTTGCACACCAGTACCAATATCTCTTCTTGCACATGATCATCTGATGATTTATCACTCCAGTGTTTAATCTGCTAAATTGTAATTATTCGATTTATTCCTACCTCATGCCTTTTTGCACCACATTGTGATATAGATTCTCTTTTTTCTACCATGTATGACTTGTTTATTGTTTACTCCATGTGTAACTCTGTGTTGTCTGTTCTCACTGCTATGTTTATCTTGGCCAGGTCGCAGTTGCAAATGAGAACTTGTTCTCAAACTAGCCTACCTGTTAAATAAAGGTGAAAAAAAAAAAAAAAAAAAAAAAAAAAAAAAACTTATTTTCCACCATAATTTGCAAATAAATTCATTAAAAATCCTACAATGTGATTCTGGATTTATTTTTCTCATTTTCTGTCATAGTTGAAGTGTAACCTATGATGGAAAATTACAGGCCTTCTCTCATTTTTTAAGTGGGAGAACTTGCACAATGGTGGGCTGACTAAATACTTTTTTGCCCCACTGTATGTACCTCAAACAAAGCTCATGAAATTTGTGCACAAGCTAATCTTAGATAATATTAATATTCAGTATTAGACATTTCTGAGACTCACTTTACAAGCACCTTCGATGATACAGCAGTAGGAATACAAGGAATATAACATCTATCTTTTGATTTTCCCATGATGTCAAGCAAGAGACACTGAGTTTGAAGGTAGGCCTTGAAATACATCCCAAGGTACACCTCCAATTGACTCCAAATTATGTCAATTGCCCATCATAAGCTTCTAAAGCCATGACATAATTTTTCTGGAATTTTCCAAGCTGTTTAAAGCACAGTCAACTTAGTGTATGTAAACTTCGACCCACTGTGAATTGTGATACAGTGAATTATAAGTGAAATAATCTGTTGTAAAACAAATTGTTGGAAAATTTACTTGTGTCATTCACAAATAGTTGTCCTAACCGACTTCCAAAACTATAGTTGTTAACAAGAAATGTGTGGAGTGGTTGAAAAATGAGTTTTAATGACTCCAACCTAAGTGTATGTAAACTCCAACTTCAACTGTATATATTCAGAGCCATATTACTTGTAAAGAGCAGTGTTATCGTGTGGACACAATATAAATAATTCCACTAATAGTAGTGTACTTAATGAAGTATAGTTAGTATTACTATTCATGGGAGCATGTTTATTTTGACATTGCTTTTACCCTGCTGTGATGTCATCACCCAGAGTTGGCACTAGCATTAACAGGACAGTACCTAATGTTGAGTTGGGTATATCGCCTCTCCCGTTTTTTACTGTTTTGTACTGGCTGTTACCGCTTATTTTTGTAGTTTGCAAGTTAAAGCAATGAACATCGAAATGGCCTGTTGGTAATCTTGTAAGTTACCACAATTACTATCCGGTAATGCGGTCAGGTGCAGCAAAGAAGACCTGGCAAACTGCAGCTAGCGCAAAACAAAAGCAGCATGCCCTTGCCCTTAACTAACATCAACAACATGCATGATAGTCGTTCATGATTGTAGAGAAATGGACTACTTCTATTCTAGTCTTTTAAGAAACATTTGTGAGTTCAAAATGCCTAACCACTTGTATAATCTATTTACAACAGTCGTGGCCAAAAGTTTTAGAATGACACAAATATTAATTTCACGAAGTCTGCTGCCTCAGTTTGTATGATGCAATTTGCATATTACTCCAGAATGTTTATGAAGAGTATCAGATGAATTGCAATTAATTGAATGTCCCTCTTTGCCATGCGAATTAACTGAATCCCCAAAACATTTATTACTGCATTTCAGCCCTGCCACAAAAGACCAGCTGACATCATGTCAGATGATTCTCTCGTTACACAGTGTGGTGTTGACGAGACAAGGCTGGAGATCACTCTGTTCATGCTGATTGAGTTGAATAACAGACTGGAAGCTTCAAAAAGGGCTTCACATGCAAGGATATTGCTGCCAGTAGATTTGCACCTAATCTCAAACCATTTATCGGATCATCAAGAACTTCCATAGGAGAGCGTTCAATTTTGTGAAGAAGGCTTCAGGGCAAAGAAAGTCCAACAAGCCGCCAGG
>NC_036845.1:21220657-21230155 GCF_002910315.2 Salvelinus sp. IW2-2015
GACCAAACTAAAATAGAGACATAAAAAGCTCTCTACGGTCAGGGCGTGACAATAAAATACTTATTTAGCCTAGAACTATGTGTCGGGAGAATGAGCTGACCGCCCGGCCTAGAGCTGGCCACCTGGCCAAACTGAGCAATCGGGGGGGAAGGGCCTTGGTCAGGGAAGTGACCAAGAACCTGATGGTCACTCTGACAGAGCTCCAAAGTTCCTCTGTGGAGATGGGAGAAACTTCCAGAAGGACAACCATCTCTTCAGCACTCACCCAATCAGGCCTTTATGATAGAGTGGCCAGACGGAAGCCACTCTTTCGAAAAAGGCACATGACAGCCCGCTTGGAGTTGTCAAAATGCACCTAAAGGACTCTCAAACCATGAGAAACAAGATTCTCTGGTCTGATGAAACCAATATTGACCTCTTTGGCCTGAATGCCAAGCGTCACGTCCAGAGAAAACCAGGCACCGCTCATCACTTGGCCAATACCATTCCTACGGTGAAGCATGGTGGTGGCAGCATCATGCTGTGGGGATGTTTTTCAACAGCAGGGCCAGAGAGACTAGTCAGGATCGAGGGAAAGATGAACGGAGCAAAGTACAGAAAGATCATTGATGAAAACCTGCTCCAGAGCGCTCAGGACCTCAAATTGGGGCGAAGGTTCACCTTCCAACAAGACAACGACCCTAAGCACACAGCCAAGACAATGCAAGATTGGCTTCAGGACAAGTCTCTGAATGTCCTTGAGTGTCCTTGAGCCTGGACTTGAACCCGATCGAACATCTGTCGTGGAAAATTGCAAGATGATGTTATAATGCTTGTAAGATGATGTTATAATGCTTCTATTACATTATAATAGTTGTTACATTCGACAGAAGAGAGTATTGTGTGTGTGTTCCACTGAGGATGGGCCTCTATGAGATAGCACTCACAGAGGAGATTTACGATGTCGTTGGGTAATAAAGCCTAAAGAGCATTCCAAATAACATGAGGTAATGTTATCGTGCTATACTGTACCAGGGTGAGAGGGGTTCCAGTTTGGAGTAGGAGGGGGCCAGACACTGGTCTTTACAATGAGAACTGTTGACACAGCAGTAACTGTCTGCTATGTTTTATAGATATCTTTCATACAAATCTTAACCTTTGTGAACTGTTCCTAAGATCTGTGGTTCGTCATGTAAGTTGAGAGGGGTGTATCTTGGCTATAAAAGATCTTTGTACTTTTCTGGTGGCACTCTCAATGGTTCATTATAGATAGTGAATTGTTGAAAGTCAAATGCTATTGCAAAGCTGAATTATTATAAAAGATGTAGTTTAAAAATAACTCTGACAGGTGTGAAGTTTGTCTCTCTCTCCTCATTTGGTAATACAGAAAAATGCCACCACACATCTCTAGCCCTTTCATGCGTGAGTTCCAAATATCTCTAACGGTCGCCCCAGCGTGAGTTTTTTTTTATGCACGTGATGTTAGAACGTTCTCTCCATTCGAGAATGTGATTGTTATGTAACAGTACATTTCATCCGCGCTGCCCTCAAACCAAAGCACGCAGCCTGTTTTATTTGTCAATTWAAAATTATTTTCTAATAACAGTTTGAAATGAGGTGTGTTCCGCCAAATTCATTCACATAAAAGTAGTCATTTTTACTTTTGCRGACCAATWAATTTTTTAGACATGTCTGACCAGGACAAAATTCCCCAAACACTTCTCAATTGTTTGTGCAGTTCAAGTCTGCAGACATTTACTCATCTGCCGTCCTGCATACACGTGTTCATATTTTCCACCTGTCGCCTGCATCGCAATCAAAGTTGTTTTCGTTACCAATAATAACTTTGGAAATGTGTGTGTTTCTATCAAAGTGCCTTATTACGTTATAATAGTTTCTGCATGTCGTGTTATGTCGTTTCTACTGTAGCATCATGTTTTTCCTTATAACCACGGACACGCGATGTAACGTTACTCATTTCATAACATTTATGGTGTTATACTCAATGCTTAGGTATCTAGCTAAATTATTCTATTAGCTCTGGAAAACAATGCTAATTGCGTCAGGGAAGTATTAGCATGTGTTGTAGTTTGAAGCTACCCTGGCCTTATGACTCAAGTGGCACAGCGTCTCAGTGCTAGAGGCGTCACTACAGACACCCATCTACAAATCCAGACTGCGTTTCTATCAAAGTGCCTAATTACGTTATAATAGTTTGTGTCGTGTTATACCGTTTCTACTGTAGCTCACTGTGTGTATGGAGCATAATATATTTGTGTATATTCCTTATAACTGCGGACACGCTAGGTAACGTTACTCATGTTACTCACCTTTTATGGTGTTATATTYAATCGTKCTTATGTAGCTAGTTACATTATTATATTAGCTCTGTAAAACAATGCTAAATGCGTCAGAAGTATTGGCATGTTGTATTTTGACACTACCCTGGAAAAATATCTTATACCACTTGGTCGTTTTCTGAGTGCATTCCACAAAGCTATTTATCATGTCAGCCTTATCCACTGCTTCCATTTTGAGGTAATAGTCAAGCACGCAGTCTGGTTTCATGTTTCTCTGTCTGGTTTGTTTCTCTCTCCCGTCAGGTGGTCCACCTTCCCTGTGGCCGACATGGTTGCTGTATGGACAGGGGAGAGGACATGGACGTCTCGTTTGTTATGGCACTTTACTGCCAGCTGTTAACATTTCTTGTTTTGTATAATGGGTCATTTAGGATGGTAGTAGCGTTGATGAAATGCAGTCATAGCAGCAGAACTAGRAAGCAGTCTTTRCTGTCACCAGGAATGTATAMATTTCACTAATTGTGGTTGTCCCCCACTCCTGGCTCTCTCTTATCCTGTAGCTCCAAGGCATAGCGATTGGTCTCTACTATGTCTCCCACCAGCGCCTCTGTCAGAAACAACTTGAAGCACTCTGCCTCAGTTGGAAATGGCAAGGGGCGTTGCACTCCAGACTGGAACTCGTCAAAGCAAACAGCAGGGCCAGGAGGGGTGAAATGACTGGTGGCCTTCCAGCTACCACAGAACTCCTGTACTTCATCCACTGTTGGTATGCCTCCATCACCACCAGCATCTTCAAAGGGACCTGGGACTTCGTCAGTGGACAAGGGAAATTCAGATTCAAGGTTCTCAATGGCTACAAGGTTGGGGGGCAGCTCTTCACTGTCACTGTCAGAATCTGATTCCTGACTTTCATACTCAGACTCATTGTCAGAATTTTAAAAAATCTCCAGAATTTCCACATTTGTTTGTTGTCTCCTTTTGAAAGACATTGCTAATGCTTCAGCTTAGCTCACTAGCTACATACATAAACAACAACACTGAATGGTTTAGAGTGAGAGGGTACGTGGTTGACTGCCGGCACTCGCCACTTGTATCAATAAATCACTATCAGAAAATGTTTTGTGTGGCAATTATTTGTGTATTTACRGTTTTATTCACATGTTTTCAAATCTAGGTGACAAATCATGCATTCCGATTATTGCACAGATTGTAATGGGCACATATTATGTGTGTAAAATACTTTTTTGAAGGTTGTACTGATTATGATGAGCTAAGCTAATTCCAGCTGTGTAGCCATGTTTGTTGACATTCAATGCATTCTGGGTTCACGTAATCGTCTGTTTGACCAAAGATGTTATAACAAAATGAGGCGAGGAAGAGTCCACAAATTTTTTGAGGACTTCCGGAAATGAATGGTGGGATGTGAATGACGGTAGATGACACACCCCTTCAACATGCATACTATAAACAGACCAAACTCATCTCGTCTTCTCTTATTATCTTCGGTTTCTGTGAGGGAAAAAATGCATGGCTGCGCGCTGAAACTAATCGTCGGATTACTTTCGATTTCTAAAAAGTGCTTTACCTAATTATTTYGATCAATGGTGAGCTCACCCGTGATGTGATTAATTATACATAGTAATTGCKATTAGCTAATTCATATTGTAGTTTATGTCAGCCGAGAGTTAGAAAATATGACTGCTTGTGTTGGGTCAATCTTTCCTCAGTTAGCGCTAGGACAAATGTAGCCTACATTTTTCCGGTTAGGATGATTGTGTTATGCTATATATACACTTCTGTGAATATCTGAACATTGAATCCAAAAATAAACTGCTCACATTCTGGACATAACTTTGTAAGGACTGTGTTTGTGTAAATAGTTTCTGAAAAAAATGTGGCCAGCTCAAACGCTGATTGTTGCGTCATTCGAAACTGGCCGTTCTAAATGAGTGTTCTAATCACACGGGTGTGATCGTACGCTTCAGGGACCACTGTAGAACGATCACACCCGTGTGATGGTATGATGGTACGTGTGAAAGGGCTAGAGCACATATGTCAGAGTCAAGGCCCGCGGGCCACATCCGGCCCGCGAGAAGGTTTTTTACGGCCCCTGGGATGATCTTGATTTATTATTAGAACCGGCCCGCAGACCGCAGCAAGCCGGCAGCCCGCAGATCTTTTACACGCACCAATACTTACATTTTCCCACAATGCAACGGTTACGCATCCGAGCATAGGCTGCTTCATTTCAATATTTATTGGCACAGCAGTCTCAGCATCACAGTAAAATTAACTTTCAGATACCCATCAAAAATGGCAAAACGGAAGGTGGACACTGAGAACCGGGGTTTCAAACAAGGTGGGAGTCGGAGTATATGTTCACGGAGGTAGCTGGAAAACCTGTGGTCTTCTGTGTGGAGAAAGTGTGGCGGTACTGAAAGAGTATAATCTGAGACGACATTATGAAACGAAACACGCGACAAAAACAAGAATATGGACATGGAACAAAGGCTACAAAAGCAGAGGAATTAAAACGAGGCCTCAAATCTCGACAGGCTCTGTTCAAAAAAGCCAAATCACAAGGCCAGGCTGCTGTCAAGCCAGTTTTATTTTGGCAGAAGAGATCGCTAAATCAGCCCGGCCATTTACGGAGGGGATTTCATCAAAAACTGCATGATTAAAGTTTGTGACGAAGTTTGCCCAGAAAAAAGGCAACTCTTTTTAAATGTGAGTCTGAGCAGAAACACCATTGCCGAGAGAGTAGACCAGTTTCCATCAATCTAAAAGAGCAGCTTGTGAAAAGGAAAAGATTGAAGATTTCATTGCATATCCTTGGCTGTGGATGAGCACGACATTTCTGACATTGCCCAGTTGTCAATTTTCATCCGCGGAGTGGACTCCAGCCTAAGCGTGACAGAGAGTTTTTTGCTTTACGTCCTATGCATGGCACAACTACGGGGCATGATTTGTATGAAGAGGTGTCAAGATGTGTAAATGAGATGGAGCTGCTTGGGAAAAACTCGTGGGTTTGACAACCGACGGAGCACCTGCGATGTGTGGACACAGGAGCGGACTGTGTGCGAAGATACGGGAAAAGATGCAAGAGGAAAACGCGACAGGTGAGCTGACAGCTTATCATTGTATCATACACCAGGAAGCGTTGTGCGGTAAAGCCTTGAAAATGAGCATGTAATGAGCATCATCACGCGCACAGTTAACTTTATCAGAGCCAAAGGTTTGAATCACCGCCAGTTCAAGGCATTTCTGACGGAGTTAGAAAGGAGCATGGTGATTTGCCTTATCACACAGAGGTGCGATGGCTAAGCCAGGGAAAGTGGCTTCAAAGATGTTTCGAGCTTCGTGAGGAGATTTGTCTGTTCTTGGACAGCAAAGGGAAAGACACAACACAACTCCGAGACCAAATGTTTCTGTGTGAAATGGCTTTTCTGTGTGACATTACGAGTCATCTGAATGCAATGAACTTGCAGCTGCAGGGTCGGGATCATGTCATCTCTGATATGTACAGTACAGTGAAGGCATTTAAAACCAAACTGACTCTGTGGGAGACGCAGATGCGGAAAGAAAATTTGACCACTTTCCCAGCTGCCAGACCATGAAAGAGAAGCTCTCTACCAGTGCGTTCCCGAGCGCCACAGTTGGCTGATAAAATAGGTATGCTTGCCGCTGACTTTCGACGCCGATTTGCTGACTTTGAAGCACAAAAAAGCAGGTTGGAACTGCTCGGTAAACCCATTTGCTGTTGACGTGGAAAGCTCACCACCAAACCTCCAAATGGAGTTGATTGACCTCCAATGCAATGATGCACTGAGGGCAAAATATGCGGCAGTGGGTGCTGCGGAGTTCGCCCGTTTCCTCCCCGACACAATGCCCCAGCTGCGCATCCAGGCTGCTCAAACGTTGTCTATGTTTGGCAGCACATACCTGTGTGAACAACTGTTTTCTTTGATGAACCTGAACAAAACATCACACAGAAGTCGACTTACTGCTGAACACCTCCACTCAATTCTGAGGATTTCCTCAGCTCAGAGCCTTACCCCGAACATTGATGAACTGTTGGAAAAGATGGGACACCACCAAGTATCACCCTCAACCTCAAACAAGTGAACATTACTGTGCAATCACATATTTAGAGTTTTTTACTCAGTTCAAGTTAAAAGTAAAAGTTTAATATTTGTTTTCACGCATGTTACTTCTCCTTAACAAAGTGTTGTTTTTGATTAATAGATTTTTGCACTTATTTTATTGTTTCAATCCAATTATATTTTAAAAATATTTCAGTTGAGTGGATGATAGAAAATTGCTATTATGTTTTTTTTCTTTGAAGTAAATTTAGCCCACTTTTTGCTAAATAGAAAATAAAGGCTACTGATGGTGCCTTGAATACCGGTTTCTTTCATTTAATGTTCATGTTATGGGGATTTTTATATTAAAGGAAATTTGTCTTTTGTGTCTGTTGAAAATTAAAGATTACTGACAGAGCCATAAGAAAATATTTGCTTTATTTATCTGATCATATTGGAATATATTTGTTAGGTTTTCAGTAGGTTCAATTAGGTTCACTAGACTATATGCGTCATTTAAAAAATTTCAATGAACATTCGAACAGTCCGGCCCTCGGCTTGTAGCTAAATTTTTTATTTGGCCCTCCGTCCATTTACTCCTTGATCACCCCTGGGCTAGAGAGATCTGAAAATAGCTGTGCAGCGACGCTCCCCATCCAACCTGACAGAGCTTGAGAGGATCTGCAGAGAAGAATGGGAGAAACTTCCCAAATACAGGTGTTCTAAGCTTGTAGCGTCATGCCCAAGAAGACTCAAGGCTGAAATCGTTGCCAAAGGTGCTTCAACAAAGTACTAAGTAAACTGAAAACAATACATTTGCAAAAATGTCTAAAACCTGTTTTTGCTTCCTCATTATGGGGTATTGTATGTAGATTGATGAGGGGGGAAAATTACAATTTAATCAATTTTAAAATAAGGCTGTAGCGTAACTAAATGTGGAAAAAGTCAAGGGGTCTGAGTACTTTTAGAATGCACTGTAGCTAGGCTAGCTAGCTAGATTATTCATAGCTAAAAATAATAATATTTTTCCCTGCAGTGGGTCCTTAACTGCCTATGGACAGACCCCAGCCAATTTAAGTCAGTCTTTTTTATAATTTAGCTAGCTAGTTCCTGAGCATTAACCCCTTATTCTTCATCTTGTGTGGAATTGTTTTACTGACTCTCTGTCTCTGCATTATCCACAGAGTAACTGTCAACTTGTGAGTCTGAAAATGGACACAGTATAAGGGCACAAGGCGAAACCCAAAGGCAGACACAGGAGGAAGGTGGTAGAGCTCCGATATTTATTATAACAAAGGGAGTAGGCAAAGGCAGGTCGGGGACAGGCGAGAGTTCATAAACCAGGTCAGAGTCCAAACATTACCAGACGATAGGCAGTCTCGAGGTCAGGCCATGCAGGGGTCAAAAACCAGATCCGAGTCCAACAACCGTACAAGGGGAAAGGCAGGCTGGTAGTTAGAACAGGCAGAGTGGTCAGGCAGGTGGGTTCGGAGTCAGGACAGGCAAGGGTCGAAACCAGGAAGACTAGAAACAAACAGAACCTGGTAAAAATAGGAGCAAGGAAAAATGCTGGTTGACTTGGAAAACAAGACGAACTGGCACAGAGAGACAGGAAACACAAGGATATATACACCTGGAGGGGGTGGAGACAGTCACAAGGACAGGTGAACCAGATCAGGATGTGACACACAGGAGGTTAAGGAATTGAAAAATGTTATGTTTGGAGGGATGAGGCAAAAGGAAGTCTGACTGCACAACCGATTGGCAAGCATACTGCAAATTGAGAAATCATGTGACTAAACTGAATAAAAAGAAGAAGAAACTACACTACTGTATGAAACAAAGATAAATGACATAAAGAATGATAGTAAAAAAGCTTTGGAGCATCTTCAATGAAATGTTGGGGGAAAAAGGCAAACTCAGCTCCATCATTCATTGAATCATATGGCTCATTCATCACAAAACTGACTGATATTAACTACTTTTAATGATTTTTTTCATTGAGAAGATAAGCAAACTTAGGCATGACATGCCAACAACAAACTCTGACACTAAACATCCAAGTATATCTGACCAAATTATGAAAGACAAGAATTGTAATTTTGAATTCTGTAAAATGGGTGTGGAAGAGGTGAAAAAATTATTGTTGTCTATCAGCAATGACAAGCCACCGGGGTCTGACAACTGGATGGATAATAGTGGACGATATTGCCACATCTTCAATTTAAGCCTACTAGAAAGTGTGTGCCCTCAGGCCTGGAGGGAAGCAAAGGTAATTCCTCTACCTAAGAATAGTAAAGCACCCTTTACTGGCTCAAATAGCCGACCAATCACTGTGTTACCAACCCTTAATAAACTTTTGGAAAAAATTGTGTTTGACCAGATACAGTGCTATTTTACAGTAAAGTAATTGACAACTGACTTTCAGCACGCTTATAGGGAAGGACATTCAACAAGCACAGCACTTACACAAATGACTGATGATTGGCTGAGAGAAATTGATAGTAAAAAGATTGTGTGGGCTGTTTTGTGGGACTTCAGTGTTGCTTTTGACATTATTGATTATAGTCTGCTGCTGGAAAAACGTATGTGTAATGGCTTTACACACCGTGCTATACACCCCAACTCACTGGTCACCATAGCAACACCCCCCCGTAGCGTGCTCCAGCAGCTATATTTCACTGGTCATCCCCAAAGCCAACACCTACTTTGGCCTCCTTCCCTTCCAGTTCTCTGCTGCCAATGACTGGAACGAATTGAAAAAAATCACTGAAGCTGTTGACTTATCTCCCTCTCTAACTTTAAGCATCAGCTGTCAGAGCAGCTTACCGATTGCTGCAGCTGTACACAGCCCATCTGTAAATAGCCCATCCAACCAACTACCTACCTCATCCCATATTTGTTTTAGTTTTTCTACTCTTTTGCACACGAGTATTTCTACGTGCACATCCTCATCTGCACATCTATCACTCCAGTGTTAATTGCTAAATTGTAATTACTTTGTGTAACGGCAGCCTTCCTCCTCTTCGTCTGAAGAGRAAGTGTAGCAGGGATCGGACCAAGACGCAGCGTGACTGGAGGGCAGCTCATGACTGGAGGGCGGCTCATGACTGGAGGGCGGCTCATGACTGGAGGGC
>NC_036845.1:21230835-21282366 GCF_002910315.2 Salvelinus sp. IW2-2015
ACAGGGCACACTGGACTCTCGAGGCGCACTATACACCTGGTGCGTGGTACCGGCACTGGTGGTACCGGGCTGAGGGCACGCACCTCARGGCGAGTGCGGGGAGAAGGAACARTGCGTACAGGGCTCTGGATACGCACAGTAASCTYGGTGCGTGGTGCCGGAACTGGTGGTACCGGGCTGGAGACAYGCACCACAGGGAGAGTGCGTGGAGGAGGAACAGAGTTCTGGAGACGCACAGGAAGCCTGGTGCGTGGTGTAGGCACTGGTGTTACTGGGCTGGGGCGAGGAGGTGGCGCCGGATATACCGGACCGTGAAGGCGTACAGGAGCTCTTAAGCACCGAGCCTGCCCAACCTTACCTGGTTCAATGCTCCCCGTAGCCAGGCCAGTGCGGCGAGGTGGAATAGCCCGCACTGGGCTGTGCTGGCGAACCGGGGACACCATGCGTAAAGCTGGTGCCATGTACACCGGCCCGAGGAGACGTACTGGAGACCAGATATGTTGAGCCGGCTTCATGGCACCTGGCTCGATGCCCACTCTAGCCCGGCCGATACGTGGAGCTGGGATGTACCGCACCGGGCTAAGCACACGTACAAGAGACACCGTGCGCTTTTCCGCACAACACGGTGTCTGCCCGTACTCTCGCTCTCCACGGCAAGCCCGGGAAGTTGGCGCAGGTCTCCTACCTGACTTCGCCACACTCCCCTTTATTCCCCCCCCAATACATTTTTGGGGTTTCTTCTCGGGCTTCCTGGCCAGCCGTGTTTCCTCCTCATACCACCGCTCCTCGGCTTTAGCTGCCCCCAGCTCTTCACGAGAGCGGTGATATTCTCCAACCTTAGCCCAGGGTCCTTTACTGTTCATAATTTCCTCCCATGTCCAGGAGTCCTGTGTACTGGGCCGCTGCTGCTGCTGTCGCTGCTGCCCGTTACTACGCTGCTTGGTCCGAGTGAGGTGGGTGGTTCTGTAACGGCAGCCTTCCTCCTCTTCGTCTGAAGAGGAGGTGTAGCAGGGATCGGACCAAGACGGCTCTAACACGGTCTAACACGGTAGCTCGTGTTCAACATGACTTTAATAAACAAGACGAAACTGTGAACACTTACAACTAACAAAATAACAAACGTGGCAAACCGAAACAGCCCTATCTGGTGCAGAGAAAACACAGAGACAGGAAACAACCACCCACAAACCCCAACACAAAACAAGCCACCTATATATGATTCCCAATCAGAGACAACACAAAACACCTGCCTCTGATTGAGAACCATATTAGGCCAAACATAGAAACAGACAAACTAGACACACAACATAGAATGCCCACCCAGCTCACGTCCTGACCAATACTAAAACAAGCAAAACACACAAGAACTATGGTCAGAACGTGACACTTTGCCACTATGGCCTATTTATTGCCTTACCTCCTTCCTTCATTTGCACACACTCTATACAGATTTTTCTATTGTGTTTTTGACTGTCTGTTTATCCCATGTGTAACTCTGTGTTGTTGTTTTTGTCGCACTGCCTTGCTTTATCTTGGCCAGGTCGCAGTTGTAAATGAGAACTTGTTCTCAAATGGCCTACCTGGTTAAATAAAGGTGCAATAAATAAAATATATATAAAAAATATTGTGGATAAAAAATTACCTGTCTAACAGAACACAGATGGTGTTCTTTAATAGAAGCCTCTCCAACATAATCCAGGTAGAATTACGAATTCCTCAGGGCAGCTGTCTAGGCCTGTAACGGGCTTCCTCCTCCTCTTCATACGAAGAGGAGGAGTAGTGATTCGACCAAACTGCAGCGGGTTGTGAATACATAATGATTTAATAAACAAAACTGAAGAACACGACGAACACTTGAATAATTACAAAACAAATAAACGAATGTAGACAGACCTGGACCCGAACTTACATACAACGTGAAGAACGCATGAACCAGGAAACAGACTACATAAAACGAACGAACAAACAAAACCCGGAACAGTCCCGTGTGGCGTAACATACAGACACTGACACAGGAGACAATCACCCAGAAACAAACAGTGAGAACAACCTACCTTAATATGACTCTCAATCAGAGGAAACGTCAAACACCTGCCTCTAATTGAGAGCCATACCAGGCAACCCAAAACCAACATAGAAACAGAAAACATAGACTGCCCACCCAAAACTCACGCCCTGACCATCAAACACATACAAAACAACAGAAAACAGGTCAGGAACGTGACAAGGCCCTTTACTTTTTTCAGTCTTTTACTAACGACATGCCACTGGGTTTGAGTAAAGCCAGTGTGTCYATGTATGCGGATGACTTGACACTATGCGCGTCAGCTACTACAGTGACTGAAATGACTGCAACACTTAACAAAGAGCTGCAGTTGATTTAAGAATGGGTGGCAAGGAATAAGTTAGTATTTCAAAAACGAAAAGCTGTCTAGGCCCCTTACTTACTCAAATCATTCACTAAACCCTAAACCTCAACTAAATCTTGTAATAAATTATGTGGAAATTGAGGAAGTTGAGGTGACTAAACTGCGTGGAGTAACACTGGACTGTAAACTGTCATGGTGAAAACATACTGACACAACAGTAGCTAAAATGGGGAGAAGTGTCACGTTCCTGACCTGTTTTCTGTTAGTTTTGTATGTTTTGTTGGTCAGGACGTGAGTTTGGGTGGGCATTTCTATGTTTTGTGTTTCTATGTTTAGGTCTATTGTAATCAGCCTTATATGGTTCTCAATCAGAGACAGGTGTTTGACGTTGTCTTCTGATTGAGAACCATATATAGGTTAGCTGTTCACACTGTTTGTTTGTGGGTGGTTGTCTCCTGTGTCTGTGTATATGTTTTCACCATACGGGACTGTTTCGTTCGTTCGTTCGTTCGTTCGTCGTTTTGTTTTGTAGTAAGTACTTGTTCGTTCGTTCTTCATGTTTCATGTAAGTTCGTCGTTCTAGTCTGTCTACATTCGTTTTTGTTATTTTGTATCATTCCAAGTATAGTTCGTTTTGTTCTTGTTAAATAAACTTCAGTATGTCATTTCAACGCGCTGCACCTTGGTTCAATCCCTGCTCCTCCTCTTTCGAAGAAGAGGAGGAGGACGCCTTACAGAAACACCCACCACAACAGGACAAGCGGATTGAGCCGGAGAAAGAACTAAAGCAATGGAGAGAGAATCCTGGACATGGATGAAAATTGGAGGGAAAAGGACACTGGGCACATATTGGGGAATATCGCCGCGCTCGTGAGGAGATGGAGGCAGCGAGAGCCCAAGAGCGGTGGTATGAGGAGGCAGCAAAGAGACGTGGCTGGAAACCAGAAATGAAGCTCAAAACCGCAGATATGAGGGGACGCGTCTAGCACGGAAGCCCGAAAAGCCTGTGAGTACTACCCAAAAATTTCTTGGGGGGGCTAAGAGGTAGTGGGCCAAGGGCAGGTAGGAGACCTGGCCCACTTCCCAGGCTAACCGTGAGAGCGGGAGTACGGGCAGACATGTTACGCAGTAGAGCGCACGGGTCTCCTGTACGTGTGCATAGCCGGTCGGGTTATTCCACCTCCCGCACTGGTAGGGCTAGATTGGGCATTGAGCCAGGTGTCATGAGGCCGGCTCAATGCGTCTGGTCTCCAGTGCGTCTCCTCGGGCCGGCTTACATGGCACCAGCCTTACGCATGGTGTCCCGGTTCGCCTTCATAGCCCGGTGCGGGTTATCCACCTCCCCGCACTGGTCGGGCGACGGGGAGCATTCAACCAGGTAAGGTTGGGCAGGCTCGGTGCTCAAGGGAGCCAGTACGCCTGCACGGTCCGGTATTTCCGGCGCTACCTCCCCGCCCAGCCCAGTACCACAGTGCCTACACCACGCACCAGGCTTCCAGTGCGTCTTCAGAGCCCTGTTCCTCCTCCACGCACTCTTCCTATGGTGCGTGTCTCCAGCCCATGCCTCCAGTTCCGGCACCACGCACTAAGCCACCTGTGCGTCTCCAGAGTCCTGTACACACTGTTCCTTCTCCCCGCACTCGCCCTGAGGTGCGTGCCCTTAGCCCGGTACCACCAGTGCCGGTACCACGCACCAGCCTATAGTGCGCTTTGAGATGGTCAGTGTGCCCTGTCCCTGCTCCCCGCACTAGCCTGAAAGTGCGTGTCCTTAGCCCGGTGCCTCCAGTTCCGGCACCACGCACCAGGTCTACAGTGCGCCTTATCCGCCAGAGCCATCCGTCTCCATAGCGCCATCTGAGCCATCCGTCTCCATAGCGCCATCTGAGCCATCCGTCTCCAATAGCGCCATCTGAGCATCCGTCTCCATACGCCGTCTGAGCCATCCGTCTCCCCAGCCCGTCTGAGCCATCCGTCTCCCAGCGCCGTCTGAGCCATCCGTCTCCCCAGCGCCGTCTGAGCCATCCGTCTGCCAGTCCGTCTGAGCCATCCGTCTGTCCCGAGCCATTAGAGCCGCCCGTCTGTCCCGAGCCTCCAGAGCCGTTCGTCAGTCAGGAGCGCTAGAGCCGTTCGTCAGTCAGGATCTGCCAGAAGCCAGCCAACCGACAGGATCTGCCAGAGCCGCCAACCAGACAGGATCTGCAGAGCCGCCAACCAGACAGGATCTGCCAGAGCGCCAACCAGACAGGATCTGCCAGAGCCGCAACCAGACAGGATCTGCCAGAGCGCCAACAGACAATCTGCCAGACCGCCCAACCAGACAGGATCTTCCAGAGCGCCAACCAGACAGGACTCTGCCAGAGCCGCCAGCCAGACAGACTCAGCGCCAGCGAGCCATGAGCACAGAGCCGTCAGCGAGCCATGAGCGTCTAGAGCCGTCAGCGACCATGAGCGTCCAAGCCGTCAGCCTGCCATGGGTCCACCGTCGCTCCATGCGTCCAGACGGCAGCCTGCCATGAGCGTCCAGCGCTCAGCCTGCCATGAGCGTCCAGAATCGTCAGCCTCAGCGTCCAGAGTCGTCGCCTGCCATGAGCGTCCAGAGTCGTCAGCCTGCCATGAGCGTCCAGAGTCGTCAGCCTGCATGAGCGTCCAGAGTCGTCAGCCTGCCGATGAGCGTCCAGAGCTCGTCAGCCTGCCATGAGCGTCCAGAGCCGTCAGCCTGCCATGAGCGTCCAGAGCCGTCAGCCTGCATGAGCGTCCAAGCCGTCAGCCTGCCATGAGCGTCCAGAGCCGTCAGCCTGCCATGAGCTGCCCCTCAGCCCGAAGCGAATAGTAATCCAGAACTGCCCCTCAGTCCAGAGCTGTCTCTCTGTCCGGAGCTGCCCTTCAGTCCGGAGTTGCCCCTTATCCTGAGCTATCTCTCTATTCTGAGCTATCTCTCTATTCCGACCTACCTCGCTGTCCTGAGCTACCTTGTCCCGAGCTGTCCCTTATCTTGTGTTGCCCCTTATATTAGGTGGGTGGAATAATGGGGTGGTCATTCTAAAGGGGAGAAGTAAGCTGGGATTGATTATGGTGGGGTGGGGACCTCGTCCAGAGCCTGAGCCACCACCGTGGTCAGATGCCCACCCAGACCCTCCCCTAGACTTTGTGCTGGTGCGCCCGGAGTTCGCACCTTGGGGGGGGTTATGTCACGTTCCTGACCTGTTTTCTGTTAGTTTTGTATGTTTTGTTGGTCAGGACGTGAGTTTGGGTGGGCATTTCTATGTTTTGTGTTTCTATGTTTAGGTCTATTGTAATCAGCCTTATATGTTCTCAATCAGAGACAGGTGTTTGACGTTGTCTTCTGATTGAGAACCATATATAGGTTAGCTGTTCACACTGTTTGTTTGTGGGTGGTTGTCTCCTGTGTCTGTGTATATGTTTCACCATACGGACTGTTTCGTTCGTTCGTCGTTTTGTTTTGTAGTAAGTACTTGTTCGTTCGTTCTTCATGTTTCATGTAAGTTCGTCGTTCTAGTCTGTCTACATTCGTTTTTGTTATTTTGTATCATTCCAAGTATAGTTCGTTTTGTTCTTGTTAAATAAACTTCAGTATGTCATTTCAACGCGCTGCACCTTGGTTCAATCCCTGCTCCTCCTCTTCGGAAGAGGCACCTGGACTACTGTTCAGTCGTGTGGTCAGGAGCCACAAATAGGGATTTAGGAAAATTGCAATTGGCTCAGAACAGGGCAGCACGGCTGGATGTACACTCTCTGATGTACACAGAGAGCAAACATTAATAATATGCATGTCAATCTCTTCTGGCTCAGTGGAGGAGAGATTGACTTCATCACACTTGTATTTGTGAAAGGTATTGACATGTTGAAAGCACCGAGCTCTCTGTTTAAATGACTAGCACAGAGCTCAGACACCCATGCATACCCCTCAAGATATGCCACCAGAGGTCTCTTCACAGTCCAGAACAGACTATGGGAGGCGCACAGTACTACATAGAGCCATGACTACATGGAACTCTATTCCACATCCGGTTACTGATACAAGCAGTAGAATCAGATAAAAAAACATGTAAAAATACACCTTATGGAACAGCAGGGACTGTGAAGCAACACAAACATAGGCACAGACATGCATACACACACAGGATAGCATACGCACTATACATATACGTACACATGGATTTTGTGTTATAGATATGTGGTAGTGGAGTAGGGGCCTGAGGCCACACAGGCCCTCAGAAATCTGAAATCTGTTATGAATGTGTTGTAATGTTTTAAAATTGTATAAGTGCCTTCATTTTGCCAAAACCCAGGAAGTGTAACTGTTGCTTTGGCAGCAGCTAATGGGGATCCATAATAAAAACAAAATACAGATACCAAATCGGATTTGTGTGTGTTCAGACAGCAGTAATTTGCTGACATGACTATGCTAGTTGTCATAGTAATGACGGGTGTGAGCAGTGGCGTAGACCGATTGGTGGTGGTGCTTGTGCTTCCTATCGCTCAGAAGTTATGTAGCAAGCTAAGGTGACAACAATACCTGCCATGGACGTTTCCCAGCTGCTTTAAATGTTAAAAATCATAGTGTAAGAACACTTTTAAAGCCTCAAAGGATTAGATGATGCAACTTTCAAAACAAGTCCGTTTTGGCTAGCCACAGCAGTCAACCAGCTAGCTAGGTAGCTGTTTAGCTTTCTACCACATTCACTAATTTGTTTGTAAACTATTAACAAGCTTGTTAGCTACCATGTGTTCTTGTCAAAATGGTCAACAGAGTAGCTAGCAAGCAACAAGATTTGCCAAATAACAGTGTAAAAACCACTTGAGAGCAAATAAATTAGATTTGAATATTTAGACAAGTCGCACGGCCATGAATCAGACTTGAATATCTGATTCCATGTTCTTAATGGCTGTTCACACTGCAGGAAAAAKAACAGATTTAAATCAGATATGGACTAAGAGTAGTACATGGCCATTAAGGCCAGATTGTTATTCAAGATGTCTAAATGTTCATAGATGATCAGCAGGGTAAAATAATAATCACAATGGTTATAGAGGGCGCAACAGGTCAACAACTCAGGAGTGAATGTCAGTTGGAGAGAGAGAGAGAGAGAGGGGGGACCAGAGGCAACATGCATATAGGGGGCACATGTCCACGTGCCCCCTCAGATTTGTCCTATTTAAATATATATATACACATATTATCAGGAATCAAGGTAAGACCCAGATGCAGACTGTCGAAGTAACAATGTTTATTGTAGCAACAGGGGCAGGCAAAGACAGGTCAAGGCAGGCAGGGGTTGAAGATCCAGGAAAGGTACAGGATGGCAGGCGGGCTCAGGGTCAGGGACAGGCGGAGTTTAGTAATACAGAGGTGGAGCAATGGTACAGGACGGCAGGCAGACTCGGGGTCAGGGACAGGCAGAGAGGTCAGGCGGGCGGGTACAGGGTCAGGACAAACAACGGTCAAAACTCAGGAGGATGAGGAAAGTGAGGCTGGGATAATGATAGGAGCTGACAGGGAAAACCGCTGGTTAGCTTGAACGAACAAGAAGAACTGGCAAGAAACAGACAGAGAAAAACAGGTATAAATACACGGGATAGTTGGGAAGAAGGGCAACACCTGGAGGGGGGTGGAGACGAGCACAAGGACAGATGAAACAGATCAGGGCGTCAGACATACATACAGTACCAGTCAAAGGTTTGGACACACCTACTCATTCAAGGGTTTTTCTTTATTTTTACTATTTTCTACATTGTAGAATAATAGTGAAGACATCAACATTATGAAATAGCACATATGGAATCATGTAGTAACCAAAAAAGTGTTAAACAAATCAAAATATATTTGAGATTTTCAAAGTACGCACCCTTTGTCTTGATGACAGCTTTACACACTCTTGGCATTCTCTCAACCAGCTTTATGAGGTAGTCACCTGGAATGGATTTCAATTAACAGATGTGCCTTGTTGAAAGTTAATTTGTGGAATTTATTTCCTTCTTAATACGTTTGAGCCAATCAGTTGTGTTGTGACAAGGTAGGGGTGGTATGCAGAAGGTAGCCCTATTTGGTAAAAGACCAAGTCCATATTATGGCAAAAACAGCTCAAATAAGCAAAAAGAACGACAGTTCATCATTACTGTAAGACATGAAGTTCAGTCAATCCGGAAAATTTCAAGAGCTTGAAAGTTTCTTCAATTGCAGTCGCAAAAACCGCCAAGCGCAATGATGAAAATGGCTCTCACGAGGACGGCCACAGGAAAGGAAGACCCAGAGTTACCTCTGCTGCAGAGAATAAGTTTGCTAGAGTTACCAGCCTCAGAAATTGCAGCCCAAATAAATGCTTTACAGAGTTCAAGATACAGACACATCTGAACATCAACTGTTCAGAGGAGACTGGGGGAATAAGGCCTTTGTGGTCGAATTGCTGCAAAGAAACCACTACTAGAGGACACCAATAATAAGAAGAGACTTGCTTGGGCCAAAAGCACGAAGAATGGCCATTAGACTGGTGGAAATCTGTCCTTTGGTCTTCTGACCCCAAATTTGAGATTTTTGGTTCCAACCGCCAAGTCTTTGTGAGACGCAGAGTAGGTGAACTAATGATCACTGCATGTGTGGTTCCCACCGTGAAGCATGGAGGAAGAGGTGTGATGGTGTAGGGGTGCTTTGCTGGTGACACTGTCAGTGATTTATTTAGAATTCAAGGCACACTTAACCAGCATGGCTACCACAGCACTCTGCAGCGATACGCCATCCGATTTGGTTTGCGCTTAGTGGCATTAACATTTGTTTTTCATCAGGACAATGACCCAAAACACACCTCCAGGCTGTGTAAGGGCTATTTGACCAAGAAGGAGAGTGATGGAGTGCTGCATCAGATGACCTGGCCTCCACAATCACCCGACCTCAAAAAGATGAATGGAGCAAAGTACAGTACAGAGAGATCCTTGATGAAAACCTGCTCCAGAGCACTCAGGACCTCAGATTAGGGTGGATGTTCACATTCCAACAGGACAACGTCCCTAAGCACACAGCTAAGACAACGCAGGATTGGCTTCAAGACTATGTAAGACAAGTTTCTGAATGTCCTTGAGTGACCAAGCCAGAGCCCGGACTCGAACCGGATCGAGACCGAAAATAGTTGTGCAGCAACGCTCCCCATACAAACTTACAAAGCTTGAGAGGATCTGCAGAGAAGAATGGGAGAAACTCCTCAAATGCACGTGTGCCAAGCTTGTAGCATCATACTCAAGAATGCTCTAGGATGTAATCGCTGCCAATTTGGGCTTCAACAAAGTACTGAGTAAACGGTTTGAATACTTATGTAAATATTATATTTATGTACATATATTTTTTTTTTACATTTCTAGAAACCTGTTTTTACTTTGTAATTATAGGGTATTGTGTGTAGATTGGTGAAGGGGGGGGAAACAATTTAATCAATCTTAGAATAAGGCTGTAACTTAACCAAATGTGGAAAAAGTCAAGGAGTCTGAATACTCTCCGAAGGCATTGTAAATATTGTTTTATTTCTCTGTAATACTACTAGCCACCTAGCAATTTTATGAAAATGGCTTTCGCTAACCCAGATAGGTTCCCAATCTACCAACCTCCTAACTAGCTACCAAGAATACATCAGGACATCAATCAAGTTAGAGTAGCTAGCTTGTCTAACTATCTTAACTGGCATGCCTGCTGGCAAGGTTGGTAGACTTTCTAAAAGCAACCAATTACTAAATGTACTGAATAAGACTCACATTCCTTTCCATCTTTTACCCAGATTTGAACAGAGATGCAGAGAAGCATATTTAGTTTATTTTACAAAATTATCACCAGCTAGGAGGATACAGACAGCTCAAGAGCTGTGCCTAAGATATGCAGAAAAATAAACATATATTTTTTAATTAAGCATAAAGATTATGCCTCAGATTGCAAGAAAAAAAGCTGTTTCAGGTGTTTGAAAAATGCTAAATTCTCCAATTTATAGATGTGGGGCAAGCACCCATCCAGACCACCCCCTTCAGATTTTTGGGCGCWTGACAACCTGGTCTGGGAATTAATAGAATACCCTCATTGTATCATCCATAAATAAACTGTAGCCTAGTGAAGTGACTTCATGTTTACAACATCCTGAGTTGGAGGCGCGCCGGAGAGGACAGGGGAACTGAAAGTATAGCTGTCGCGTCAATTTATATGCTCCCATGACTTGCTATCAGCAGAAGTGCCTGTGAGTCCTGTGCGTCTGGAAAGATGGATAAGTTCAAAACGGTTCTTAAAATTGTTCAGAAACAGCAGACTAGTCTCGGGTTTGGTTTAGTTGCGTTGTTAACTGCAGGCGGGGAACAGATATTTTCGTCAGTGGTGTTCAAATGTCCTTGCAGCGGCTGGAACTTTTCCTACGGCATGGTGTTTCTCTTAGTGCCTGCTCTGGCACTGTTGGTGTTAGGTTACATCATGAGCAATAAAACATGGAAATTGTTTACAGGTTTGTGTTTACGCAAATCCAAATTTTGTCATTTTAAATATGTTTGCTCCTGTGGGGTGGTCTTCTTTCAGATCACCACGACAGCAGTAGTTGCACCTGTCAGTTGGATTGCAGTCGCTTTGCTCAATGGCAATTACTTTGAATGCGCCATGACTGGCGTCAATGCAACGGTTTTCACAAACCACCTTTGCGATGGAAAGAGTCCGCAGTGCCAGAGTGAACTTTATAAATTCCCCTGCGGGAGAGCCAACCACGTGCCCCAATCCGAAAGCAATGATGTGCTGGCAACCATCCGCGCTGAGTCGCAGGTGAGATAATATTCACACTAATAGAACCAAGTTATGGTTTGAATTATATATTTTTATCATATCTTCTTCGCCCCATTTTACTCGCTTCAATATGTTTTAGTGGGCTATCCTTGTTTTTGTCGACGGTCTGTTGGAGTGTAGGTGATTAGACTGACATATTTCTGCTAACGGTAATTGACACCGCTGGATGTGTTCTGACAGCTAAGGGAATTGTAATATATTTAAAACTGAGCCTCTGACATTATGAAGTACACATTTTGCTTTGAAGGCATTTGTTGCATCGCATTTCATTTGAAAATGCCAACATTAAAATGCCCCAAAGCAGAAGTGCCTCAAAGCATAGGCTACTTCCATTGTTATAAAATAGCAGTTATTCTTCGGTCTGACTCAGTTCCTGTATGACTTGTTGTCATTAATGTACACAACTTCCCAGTGTTTCCCCTATATTAATTTAGCAGTGACAGGCAGCCGCTGCTAAAGTGTGGCTGCCGCTCCCAAAAATATTATGTTTTTGGGGGGATGGTAAAACGTTTCAGTGTAAATTTAAAAGTATAAAACCAGATATAAAGTATGTAGAAAAGATAAGGCAGCCCCCATTGATTTTGATAGAATGTTGGAGTCACTCAAATAGCATAAGAACACGGCACAAGCTCCATTACAAAATGTGTACAATTGCAGGAAATAAGCTTTAAAACAGCAAAATTGTTTCTCTGTGGCCAAGAGGAGGGCCTCTAAAATGTATGGTAGGAGATCGCACCATTGGCCACACCTACTCCCCCCTATGCTAACTTTGCCACCGCTGCTGATAAAAATCCTAAGGGAAACACTGCTTCCAATGTGAAGAGGTGATGGAGGAATTGCTGACCAACACACACCTCTGAAAAGAATCTACCGTTCCATATACAGTATGCTTCCCTAATACATTCTCCTGCTACCAGCTATTTTTATAGATATGGTTTGAGTTTGAGCAGTACAGTATACTGTATTATAACTGTGACATTAACTCAGGCATTCCAGGTAAGGGGTTAAGCAGAATAGTTGAATATTGTGTTGAATGTATTGGTTTTGATTTCAGATCCTGGGTTGGCTACTGATTGCCTCCATCATGGTCTTCAACCTCCTACTTACCTGTGTTGCCCGGTGTAACTCCCCAGTCAGCTACCTGCAGCTGAAGTTCTGGAGGGTCTATGCCCAGCGGGAGAGCGACCTGCTGGAAAACTACACGGCAGATCACGCCGAAAAGCTTGCAGAGAGGAACCTGAAGAGCTTCTTCCAGCAGACGCTTCCAGAGCCTGTCACGACCCCATCTAACCAGGCCTGGGAGAAGATCTCGTCCCTCTACAGGTTCAGCACCAGAGACCACTACTACAGCATCCTGCACAAGTACGTGGAGAAGTGCCATGACCCTGCAGAGGCCAGGGACCACAGGATGTCATCTGTCAGGTCAGATGGTCCAGACACTGCTAATCCAGCCGTGCTCGCCTTTGTGGATGAGGGCAAGATGATGCTGTGAATGGGCATTCATATGATCATAGGAACAGCATCACTATCATGACCCTATCTGTAACCATCCTTATTTTTATCATCAAAGTCATGACTCATTATAGAGGATTGTTGTCAGCATTCTAATCTTCATCATCATCATCATCATCATTATTGCTGTGCATCAGGGGATTTTTCAGTAGAAAGACCAATTACAACTGATTAACCACTCAGTTCTTCACTTGAATAACAATACTTCCCAATTTTATATTGTTACTTGAAAGTTCACTCACTGTATCACGAGTGCTGCTTGCAGCTTTTTATTTGAAATTCTATGCTCAGAAAGGATTTTTTWAATTTTATTTATAGTTCATCATACTTTCTTTCTCTTTCTCTTCTACTTTTCTTTTCTCTTTAGTATTTTAATGCTCCTCAGACTTGACCTACATACAGGTGGTCTGTGGTATTAAACAGGAAATGCATGGTCTGGTTCTATGAAATGGGGCGGCAGGTAGCCTAGTGGTTAGAGTGTTGGGCCAGTAACTGAAAGGTTGCTAGATCGAATCCCCGAGCTGACAAGGTAAAAATCTGTAGTTCTGCCCCTGAACAAGGCAGTTAACCCACTGTTCCCTAGGCCGTCATTGTAAATACAAATTTGTTCTTAACTGACTTGCCTAGTTAAATAAAAAAGAAGGAGCATATTTACTTCCTGTTAGCTAGTGCACTGCAAAATACTTTCAAGTAAAAGCCTGTTACCAGTGTATATGTAGAATCTTCATGACGGTAACCCACAAGAATATTTAGTTGGACCTTACAAGCTTGGTCTCCAAAGTATTTCTGCGTTATTGTTATTTATATTATTGCACTGTAGACCGACCATTGCCACAAGTGAACTGCGATGAACATCAGCTCTGAATTGAATAATAACTTAGCGAAATTGTTAGATTCGTATCTCTGTGTAAAGCTTAAGTAGTACTAGTCAGAGATTGTCAGTATTTCTGTTACATGTATTTGACATACAGATTTCAGTTACTTTTAATATATATATTTTTTTAATTTTAACAAGGTACTTCAGAGAATGGTATTTTGTATTTTCAAAATACTACAAATACTTTTCTCCAAAAAATGTATAGTGGTTCACAGTTTTGTGGCCCAATATCAGGCCAAATTTGCTGCATCGGTATCAGAAGTCTTATGGTACTATCGTGTGAGGCCATGGAAGTTGTTGTTGGATGAGTGGAGGAGCATGAAAGTATGCACTTTAAGTATGAGGATAATGCAGCAATTTGGTCCAAAAGGGGAAAGTAAACTTGACTTTGAAAGGGAACACGCTATGTTATTGCCACAATGTCACTGCACTCACTGTCATTCGGGAAGTGAGTCCTGTGCCTCGACTTTCTTTCAAACACCTTTTCACCTCCACCTGCACCTCTGGTTACGTCACGCTCACAGTATCTCATTTCTAACACCAATGCAAACGAATTTGCAGGGGGCCACAAAGCTCTGAAGACTAACATATACATTGATAAATTGGTCATTAGGATATTTCTTTACATTTTGTAACAAGATACATTTTGATTTAGTACATTAGGTACCTGATGTGGCTAGTACAGCCCTGTTAAAAGCTTCTCTGTGGGAGAAATCAATGCACTCAGAGCCTTTTAGGGTGAGGAGAGTATAGCTTCATCCTGTGGGCGTAGAGCGTAGAAACTCACCACAGCCTTCTATAGGAAATGGGAGAGGAAACTCTTCTGTTTACCAACCACTGACTCAGAACACGTGTTTGATCTGCCCATTTCTCCTTTTTCTGAAAAAATGATAGGTCTTATGCAAGTCTAATGTAATGTCTAGCTAGCTAAATGATTGTCTATAAAACTGTGCTCTGTGTTTATATTTTTGGGGTATGCATGATATGCATCTGCGTGAGGTTCCATAGCTCATTATTAACATTATTGTTGATTTCCATTTAATTTTGCAACTGCTAATGAATGCAGGGCAGCCTTGGTGCCGAAATACCACATTGCTTCGTGTGTGTGTGTGTGTTTATGTGTGTGCGCGTTTGTGCATGTAAGAGAAAGGGGAAAAGAAAGAGAGGGCGAGAGAGAGAGAGAGAGAGCAAAGGGTGATTTCATATACTGTATAATGTTGTATCTGGCTCAAGCTGTATGGGAATTTAATACAGATAATAAATCGTGTTGCTGAAATCACTGTGCTGCTCAAATAACTATTGAAATAAATCTGGTTAAAGTGAAGTTAATGTTAATGTTTTTTTGACAGACTGCATGACCCCGTGGCTGYTTGTCATATGACATCACTCTGAGAGGACAACGGCAGCTGCATGGTCTGAAGTACAAAAACAGATCAGCAGGATCTCAGCCAGTTCAGTCACTGCTATTTTATTACCTACGCATAGGAAAGGAGGGGGAGTGACAGAGAAGGACATTTAGAAGGAAGAAATAAGAATCAGGGTGGGGTTTGAGAGTTGGAGAATGCAGACAATCTCATTGGATTAAGTGGGTGGACAAGGGTGGGAAACAGAGATAAAGTGAGGAAAAGAGGGAGGAGTTGGAAAAGTGAAAGAGAAAGAACAGGAAGGAGGAAAAGGGAGGGGCAGAAATAGGCTCAGAAGAACTTCAGTGTGTTTGTCTTCGGCTTAAACAGCACAGGGAGTGGAGTGAGTGTTGGAGACGCAACCGTTTGCATCTAAACTATTTCACTGCTGTATTTTTCCTCTTCTAATACTCCATTCTCTTTGCGTTATCTTGGTATTTGCGGAGCGTGCGTGACAAACCCCTTGTCGACACCATGGATAACTTCCAGACCGTCCTGCGCTTTTTCATGAACCAGAAGGCCACCATTGGCTACAGCTTCATGGCCCTCCTGACCATCGGGGGAGAGCGGATCTTCTCCATGGTCTCATTCCAGTGCCCCTGCAACCACGACCAGAACTTTGCATACGGCCTGACCTTCCTGTTGGGCCCAGGCCTGGTGCTTCTGGTGCTGGGTCTTTTCTTCAGCAGCAAGCTGTGGCGCCTCTACACTGGCTGTTGCCTAAACCCCATTAAGCTATGCCCCAGGGGCAACTGTTTCACCTGCCTCAAAGTGTTTGTCAAAATCTTCTCCGGTGCCTGTGTGGCCCCTATCATGTGGCTGTGTGTGGCACTGTTGAACGGGACCTTCTACGAGTGTGCCGTCAGCGGGCTGGATGATAACCTGGTGGTGGATCTGTTCTGTAAAAACAAGACCTTGATGTGCCGGGAGGAGTTGGCCCGCGTGCCCTGCAGCAAGTCCAAGCTGCCCAGTGACGAGAACATGGAACTGTTGCTCATGTTCCGGGCTCAGTCACAGGTGAGTGCAAGCAGCAGTCAGACCCTGTTTGTGACTTTTGTATGTTGGAATGTCATATTTTTCACTGTCAATGGGTTATTGGTACAGCTGCAAATGCTGGTACGAGTCAGACCAAAATGAAGGTGTAATTCATTGATTTATTTGACTGTTTGTAATTCAATTGACAGTAAAGCAACCGTATTGAATATGTTTGTTATTAACAAGTATTATTGTTGGCATTGTTTGTTCATTTTATGTGAGCATAAGTTTTGGTTCATGTCTGTACATCCCCAGATACTAGGCTGGTGTATTATCATCATTTCAGCCATACTAGGGCTCCTCGGGACCTGCTACACAAACTGCCGCTCAAAGGTCAGCTACCTGCAGCTCACCTTCTGGAAGCGCTACGTAGAAAAGGAGAAGGAGCAGTTTGACACATTCGCTATGGAGTATGCATCCAAGCTGGCCGAGAGGAACCTAAAGAGCTTCTTTGAGAACCGTGACCCGGAAATATTCCCATTCCCCAACCACAAGGCCTGGGAGGAGATCTCAGCCCTCTACACCTTCTCCAAGAGTGAGCAGTACTACAGCACCCTGCAGAGGTATGTGGAGCGTGATGACCGAGACTACAGCCCTGAGAAAAGACCAGTCATGGACCTGGAGCACGGCATAGAGATGAGCTGAGAGAGGGACGGATAATGGCAGAGTATGAATTACAGTATATCCTATTTGTTTTACCTTTATAAATGACATGCAGTAAATACAATAGATTTAACTCACAGACTGAGAAGAAGCGTTGTTGCCTGCATTTCCCCCAAAGCACTGACATCTACACAGAGCACCATTCAGAAAGTTATTACCAGTGACACAGCAGTGATTACCAGAGAATGCAGCCATTGCAGAAGTGGTGAAACAGTAGGGCTTCTTGTCTGCTGGAACCCACAGTTCGTGAATGGTCATGAACACTAGCTGATGCAATGTCCCTGTCATAACAAACACTTTGATTTGACAAAGTCTCCTCTACCTCTATTTGACATGCCTTTTGAAGCATTTCATTCACTTTACTGGTACATAATGGTAGGAGAGCTATTGTAATTGTATAGTTTCAATAGGGAATTTTGCATGTAATATTGCGCCACAATATGAATGCTACATGAATGACAGAGTTGTAACATGCAATTTGCTTGAAATGTTTACACAACTCAATGTTTACATTATTATGACAACTTGAGCACCACCTTAAAGTGTCTTTCTATGGCAGTACAAGTGAAGTACAGCTCACTTGATATGTTATGTTAATTTGGGGATAACTCTGCCATTACTACCGTCCTGTTCAATTATTAATGTCAATAGAAGTCAATAACTCACACATTAAGAGCTAATAAATCATGTATGACATACGGGATATTCTCACTGGATTCTACAAAAACATTTGTGGAACCTGTTTTTATTTTTTTCATCTCCTTTCTAACATCTGTAAAATCCCTACCATGTAATGTGTAAGCACTAAATGAACCTGTTCATAGAACATTATTTGGACATGTTGCATTATGCCTGATAAAAACATTTTAGGGTGGTGAGTTTGTGTGTAAAAACAGTCCATGACTTGTTCAACATTTTGTTCTGTTACAGTCTGAATTACAAATGGATTCAATTGATTTTGTTTCTCGCCCGTCTACACACAATGCCCCATAATGACAACATGCTGTTAGAAATGTTTGCACATGTATTGAACATATAATACAGAACTATCTAATTTGCATACAGTACCAGTCTCAAGTTTAGACACCTACTCATTCAAGGGTTTTTCTTTATTTTTACTATTTTCTACATTGTAGAATAATAGTGAAGACGTAAAACTATGAAATAACACATATGGAATCATGTAGTAACCAAAAAAGTGTTAAACAAATCAAAATATATTATATATTTGAGATACTTCAAAGTAACCACCCTTTGCCTTGATGACAGCTTTGCACACTTGGCATTCTCTCAACCAGCTTCATGAGGAATGCAACAGTCTTGATGGAGTTCCCACATATGCTGAGCACTTGTTGGCTGCTTTTCCTTCACTCTGCAGTCCAACTCATCCCAAACCATCTCAATTGGGTTGAGGTTGGGTGATTGTGGAGGCCAGTTCATCTGATGCAGCAATACATCACTCTCTTTCTTGGTCAAATAGCCCTTACACAGCCTGGAGGTGCGTTTTGGGTCATTGTCCTGTTGAAAAACAAATGATAGTGCCACTAAGCGCAAACCAGATGGGGTGGCGTATCGCTGCAGAATGCTGTGGTAGCCATGCTGGTTAAATGTGCCTTGAATTCTAAATAAATCACTGATGGTGTCACCAGCAAAGCACCCCCACACCATCATACCTCCTCCTCCATGCTTAACGGTGGGAACCACACATGCAGAGATCATCCGTTCACCTACTCTGTGTCTCAGAAAGACAYGGCGATTGGAACCAAAWGTCTCAAATTTGAACAGATTTCCACCGGTCTAATGTCCATTACTCGTGTTTCTTGGCCCAAGCAAGTCTCTTCTTAATTTTGGTGTCCTTTAGTAGTGGTTTCTTTGCAGCAATTCGACCATGAAGGCCTGATTCACGCAGTCTCCTCTGAACAGTTGATGTTCAGATGTGTCTGTTTCTTGAACTCTGTAAAGCATTTATTTGGGCTGCAATCTGAGTTGCAATTATTTCTAATGAACTTATCCTCTGCAGCAGAGGTATCCCTGGGACTTCCGTTTCTGTGGCGGTCCTCGGGAGAGCCAGTTTCATCATAGCGCTTGATGGTTTTTGCGACTGCGCTTGATGACACTTTCAAAGTTCTTGAATTTACCTCATGAAGCTGGTTGAGAGAATGCCAAGAGTGTGCAAAACTGTCATCAAGGCAAAGGGTGGCTACTTTGAAGAATCTGAAATCTAAAATAGATTTTGATTTGTTTAACACTTTTTTGGTTAGTACTTGATTCCATATGTATTATGTCATAGTTTTGATGTCTTCACTATTATTGTGCGATGTACAAAATAGTAAAAATAAAGAAAAACCCTTTAATGAGTAGGTGTGTCCAAACTTTTGACTGGTACTGTAAGTATTCACACTCCTGAGTCTCTAAGAGATTTCCACACCTGGATTGTGCATAATTTGCCCATTATTATTTWAAAAATTCTTCAAGCTGGTTTTKGATCATTGCTAGACAACCATTTTCAGATCTTGCCATAGATTTTGAAGTAGATTTAAAACTGTAACTTGGTGACTCAGGAACATTCACTGTCTTCTTGGTTAGCAAGTGTAGATTTGGCCTTGTGTTTTAGGTTATTGTCCTGCTAAAAGCTGAATTCATCTCCCAGTGTCTGGTGGAAAGCAGACTGAACTAGGTTTCCCTCTAGGATTTTGCCTGTGCTTAACTCCATTCAATTTCATTTTTATCCTGAAAAACTCCCTAATCCTTAACAATTACAAGCATACCCATAACATGATGCAGTCACCACTATGCTTGAAAATATGGAGAGTGGTACTCAGTAATGTATTGTATTTTTCCCAAACATAACACTTTCTATTCTTGACAAAAAAGTGAATTGCATTGACACATTTGTTGCAGGATTACTTTAGTGCCTTGTTGCAAACAGGATGCATGTTTTGTCATATTTTTATTTTGTAGAGGCTTCCTTCTTTTTACTCTTGTCAATTAGGTTAGTATTGTAGAGTAAGTACAATGTTGTTGACCCATCCTCAGTTTTCTTCTATCACAGCCATTAAACTGTAACTGTTTTAAAGTCAGCATTGGCCTCATGGTGAAATCCCTGAGCGGTTTCCTTCCTTTCCAGCAACTGAGTTAGGAATTATGCCTTTATCTTTGTAGTAACTGCGTGCATTGATACACCATCCAAAGTGTAATTAATTACTTCCCCATGCTCAAAGGCATATTTATTGACTGTTTTTTTTACCCATCTACCAATAGGT
The DNA here is from genome assembly GCF_002910315.2 of Salvelinus sp. IW2-2015. NCBI lineage: Eukaryota > Metazoa > Chordata > Actinopteri > Salmoniformes > Salmonidae > Salvelinus > Salvelinus sp. IW2-2015. Next base: position 21,250,773 of record NC_036845.1, read on the forward strand.
GCCCTTCTTTGCGAGGCATTGGAAAACCTCCTTGGTCTTTGTGGTTGAATCTTTGTTTGAAATTCACTGCTCAACTGACGGACCTTACAGATAATTGTATGTGTGGGGTACAGAGATGTGGTGGTCATTAAAAAGTCATGTTAAACACAATTATTGCACACAGATTCAGTCCATGCAACTTATTATGTGACTTGTTAAGTACATTTTTACTCCTGAACTTATTTAGGTTTGCAATAACAAAAGGGTTGAATAATTATTGACTCAAGATATTTCAGCTTTTTATTTTTAATTGATTTGTAAAAAATAAAAACATAATTCTACTTTGACGTGTGTAGGCCAGTGACAAAAAAAACGACAAATCAAAGTTGTCACGTGCGCCGAATACAACAGCTGTAGATGTTACAGTGAAATACTTACTTACAGGCTCTAACCAATAGTGCAAAAAAGGTGTTAGGTGAACAATAGGTAAGTAAAGAAATAAAAACAACAGTAAAAAGACAGGCTATATACAGTAGCGAGGCTATAAAAGTAGCCAGGCTACATACAGACACCGGTTAGTCAGGCTGATTGAGGTAGTATGTACATGTAGATATGGTTAAAGTGACTATGCATATATGATGAACAGAGAGTAGCAGAAGCGTAAAAGAGGGGTTGGCGGGTGGTGGGTGGCGGGACACAATGCAGATAGCCCGGTTAGCCAATGTGCGGGAGTACTGGTTGGTCGACCCAATTGAGGTAGTATGTACATGAATGTATAGTTAAAGTGACTATGCATATATGATAAACAGAGAGTAGCAGCAGAATAAAAAGAGGGGTTGGAGTGGGGGGGGGGAAACAATGCTAATAGTCCGGGTAGCCATTTGATTACCTGTTCAGGAGTCTTATGGCTTGGGGGTAAAAACTGTTGAGAAGCCTTTTTGTCCTAGACTTGGCACTCCGGTACCGCTTGCCATGCTGTAGTAGAGAGAACAGTCTATGACTGGGGTGGCTGGGGTCCTTGACAATTTTTAGGGCCTTCCTCTGACACTGCCTGGTGTAGAGGTCCTGGATGGCAGGCAGCTTAGCCCCAGATGTACTGGGCCGTACGCACTACCCTCTGTAGTGCCTTGCGGTCAGAGCCAATTGCCGTACCAGGCAGTGATGCAACCAGTCAGGATGTTCTTGATGTTGCAGCTATAGAACCTTTTGAGGATCTCAGGACCCATGCCAAATCTTTTTAGTTACCTGAGGGGGAATAGGCTTTGTCGTGCCCTCTTCACGACTGTCTTGGTGTGTTAGGACCATTCTAGTTTGCTGTTGATGTGGACACCAAGGAACTTGAAGCTCTCGTTGGGCGCCTGTAAAACTGCTGCCACTGGCACCATTTTAAATTCAGGTTGTAACCCAACAAAATGTGGAAAAAGCAACGGTGTGAATACTTTCTGAGACACTGTAGGTGTACGTGTTTAGACCTGCCTTCTCAGACACCCGAGGGCCTCAGGCACCAAGTGCCTCTCATCTCAGCTCTCTATACGTCATGGATAACTTCCATAACCTTTGACTGCTTTGTTTCCTCAGTCTTGGAAGGTCAGAAAGCTACTTTATACAAATAAAAAGAATGAAAAGTAGCTATACCCAGTGTACAAAACATTAAGGACACCTTCCTAATATTGAGTTTTACCTGCCCCTTTTGCCCTCAGAACAGCCTCAATTCGTTGGGGCATGGACTCTACAAGGTGTCGCAAGCGTTCCACAAGGATAACGGCCCGTGTTGACTCTAATGCTTTCCCACAGTTGTATCAAGTTGGCTGGATGTCCTTTGGGGGGGTGGACCATTCTTGATATACACAGGAAACTGTTGAGCATGAAAATCCCAGCAGCATTGCATTTCTTGACACAAACCAGTGTGCCTGGCACCTATTACCATACCCAGTTCAAAAGCACTTAAATCTTGTGACTTGCCCATTAACTCTCTGAATGACACACTTACACAATCCATGTCTCAATTGTCTCAAGGCTTAAATATAATTCTTTAACCTGTCTGCTCCCCTTCATCTACACTGATTGAAGTGGTTTAACAACATCAATAAGAGATCATAGCTTTCAGCTGGATTCACCTGGTCGGTCTAGGTCATGGAAAGAGCAGGTGTCCTTAATGTTTTGTACACTCAGAGTAGCTCTATGGTTCGGTTTTCTTTAATTAAACAGCCACTACAAACTTTGTCTAACTTTAGCCACCACAAGCTAGCAGTCAATGGAAGTGATAAATGGATTGGATCATGTATTTTTTTAATGGCCAAATCAACTGAAATCAACTCCATATTTGGTTTCATGTCACTTATAGGCAGGTCTCAAAATAAAAAATAAATCCTTAAGTCACAATGCTCCCATCTTAAAAAGGTTAGGAGCATAATATAAAATTCAGGAGGAAAATCGATAGGGATACTTCATAGCCCATATTGGGCCTATATGAATTCCAGCTACTTCTGAAGCACATGGCCTAGATATTAATATGTAACCTTGTTAAGACATGTGGTTATTACAAAAAGCTCATGTTGATACAAATACCTGTCATTGAAATTACAAAGGCATTTGTGGAATATCAGGTTTGTACGTTGTGTAAAAGCACTATTTTCCTATTGAGTGCAAGTTACCAGGTTGTTGGCTAGATGTCACGTTCTGACCTTTATTTCCTTTGTTTTGTCTTTATTTAGTATGGTCAGGGCGTGAGTTGGGGTGGGCAGTCTATGTGTGTTTTTCTATGTTGGGGTTTTGTGTTCGGCCTGGTATGATTTTCAATCAGAGGCAGCTGTCAATCGTTGTCCCTGATTGAGAATCATACTTAGGTAGCCTGGGTTTCACTTTTGGTTTGTGGGTGTTTGTTTCCGTGTCAGTGTTTGTTGCCACACGGTACTGTTTCGTTTGATCATCGTTTATTGATTTTGTTCCTGTGTTCAGTTTTTGGTTTTATATTAAAGACATGAACACTTACCACGCTGCGCTTTGGTCCGATCCTTCTACCACCACAGACGATCGTTACACTAGAACACTGAACAAGGTGTAGGCCTAAGACAAATGTTAGCGGCCCGCGAGTAATACTCACTGGGTGAATAGAGTCAATATCAAGGGATATCCTTATCCATATATTTCCGAATATCTGATMTTTTATTCAATACCGTATATGGAGTAGACATGCTCCAGATACGCAGATTCTCCAGATTCTCCGTAATGGGACAGTTTCTACATGCATCCAATCCAGACCTACAAAATCTTCCTGCGACCAGGGAGATATTTTGGGTGAGATACATTCAAGACACGCACCTGATACCCGCTTAGGTGCAAATCTGTCATCAAGGCAAAGAGTGGCTACTTTGAAGAACCTCAGATATAAAATATATTATTATATTATAACACTTTTTTGGTTACTACATGACTCCATATGTGTTATTTCATAGTTTTGATGTCTTCACTATTATTCTTCAATGTCGAAAATATTAAAAATAAAGAAAAACCCTTGAATGAGTAGGTGTATCCAAACTTTTGACTGGTACTGTATATTTTTAAGTTTAATCTTGTAGGTCTGATTGAAAATGTGCTAAATCTGACTTCGAAATGTCCAGCCGCCAAATTATGTTATGTATGATATCAGAGGGAATCCAAAATTATTTGTGAATGAAAGATAAAATGTATTTCATATTTGTCAAATTATTGAGTATGTGCTGAAAACTCAGAAATGCATCAGAAATCGTCCTTATTTTCTGTTACGCGGGGTGGAACGGAAACCTGCCGGCAGCCTTGCGAGGGTTAACACACTTAAATGTCTTCCCCACATCGATCACGGAGAAGGAGAGCCCACCGTCCTTGGTAGCTGGCTGTGTCGTTGGCACTGTGTTATCCTCAAAGCGGCAAAAGAAGGTTTAGCTTGTCTGGAAGCAAGACGTCGGTGTCCGCGACGTGGCTGGTTTTCCTTTTGTAGTCCGTGATTGTCTGTAGACCCTGCCACATACGTCTCGTGTCTGAGCCGTAGAATTGTGGTTCCACTTTGTCTCTATACTGACGATTTACCTGTTTGATTGCCTTGCGGAGGGAATAACTACACTGTTTGTTTTCTGCCATATTCCCAGTCACGTTGCCATGGTTAAATGTGGTGGTTCGCGCTTTCAGTTTTGCGTGAATGCTGCAATCTATCCACGGCTTTCTTATTATATATATCATGTTTTGTCATAAATCATTACATTTTAAAGGCTAATACTGAAAGAGATTTACGTCAGTTCAAATCTGGTATCAGAACAAATAAAAAGCAAGGTCTGCTAACTTTCTTTAATTATGTTTAATTACCGCAAACAATGAATGGCAAATGCAATTTTCGTATATACGGGTTCAATGTATCACCACGCAGGGTAGATCAGAGAACTGACTGAAATTGTACAGACATCTTCTTTTATACTGTGTCAGTGGTATTTCCAACTTCAGAGTTGGCCTKTCACAGTAGAGGCTTAGCGTGGTTTAGACTTGCTAGCCTATTGGTGGTGGCCAGACACAGCACTCAGGATTCAAATGTCCGGAATGTTGTTTGTGAAGATTGAACTGATTTGTTGGTTTCTACACATTCCTCAGTTCCTGTTTTCTTGTTATTCAGCATTTTCCCTACACATTCCTCAATTCCTGTTTTCTTGTTATTCAGCATTTTTCCATCTTGTCTCAACCTTGTGGTTTGCACAGTCGACACCCTAGATTAACAACAGCTTTTCTGCAGTCACGCCACGTTTTGTGATTAACATGTCCCACCTCTATAAGGCATATATTTATGCTAAAAGARAACAAAACCATCCCTCACAATACGGCTGGTGGAACCATTCAGAGGGTTCTAGGAAGAAACTTCAGATGATAAATCAATATACAGGGAGTTCAATGAAGAACCATACATGGAGGTTTGCAGAGGGCTCTACCTAGCACCAAAAAGGGTTCCCCTATGGGGGCAAACCGAAGAACACTATATGGTTCTACTTAGCACCTTTTACTTCTGAGAGTGTCTGCAGATCCGTCTTTTCCCAGACAATTTTTTCCTCGCACTAAAGGGCCCGAAGCTTCTGCACCTGTGCAGACCACGTTCTGCCCATTTGTTTATTCTTCACTCTATGTCTCTGCTCTACTCGTAATGATAGTATTGTACGTAACACAACCAAAACKAATAGAACAGTATAACGTTACCGTAACACCACTACATTTTTCTCGCATGTGTTCAAGACTCAACAGCGCACGCCACAAGGCAAAATACACAGGTAGGCTATGCTGCAGTTTGTTAATGCCATCTGCAAAAAACATTGCTCACTGCACATTATTCAAAACAGCACTGTGGGCCTCTTTGAATCATTACTGTGTAATTCAAAAAGATTCTAAATGTATATCTCAATCAGTTTCCTGGGATATTTCATTTTTATTTTTTTATTTTACCTTTTTTTAACTAGGCAAGTCAACTATTTACAGTAATGGCTTACCCCGGCCAAACACGGACGACGCTGAGCCAATTGTGCATAGGGTGGCGATTGACAGTGAGAAATGTGAAGGGAAGTAGACCACACAAATGTGTGTGTTAAGTAGCGGTAAAGAAACACATGTGCAGAATGTGATCTGCGTAGAAGCTTTGGGACCTTTAGAGCCAGAAAAAAAGGGTCAGGGAAAAGTCGGATCCGCAGCCATGGACATGATTATAACAGTGATTCTGATCTTACCATACATTCATACATTTTGCCACTGGCCTGAGACAATTTARGTTCAATATGTAGATTTAGTAGGCTCACGTTAACTTAGCTGGCTCATTGTTGTCCATGCGAGGAAGTTAGGCTAGCAAGCATTTTAGCCAGGTAGCCTAGTCTAGGACAACAAAAACTTAATGTGTATACTATACTGTAGGACGTTTTGCGCCGAACCCAGGCTGGAAAGAGTCATAGACCGTTTTGCCAACATGAAAGAGAGGAGGGTGACATTGGCGTTCATCTAGTCTACAAGTAGGGTGAGCAAATACATTTTTCTACTTAGCGAGCACGCACAGTACACACACACACACACACACACACATACACACACACACGCACACACATACACACACACACGCACACACATACACACACACACGCACACACACACACACACACACACACACACACACACAAAAAAGACCACACACACACACACACACAGTCAGTACCATGGCCAGCCACATTATATTTAGTTTACGTTGATTGCACTAAATTGTTTTTGGTATCTTTAAGTTGTCACTGTATTAGACAAAGCATTTAGTTGATTGGTGATGTTGAAATGTGTTGAAAGGATGCTGGAAAAGCGGAGGCAGTGCTTCTGTTTCTTTTGTGCTGACTTGCGGTAACTCTCTGTGGTTATAAATCAATGTACACACACTTAAAGACAATATTTTTACTTTCCTGTTGAAAGGGATATTCCAAGTAGAAATACAATAAAGTACACACATTAAAGGAGAAAAAAATACGTTTTGAGCAAAATTGTATTGAAAACTTCAATTCTCCAACCAGGATTTCTGGAATACCATGGAATTTATTGAAAGTTCACTGACTTTTGCAACCCTAGTCATGAGGCACCTGGACCACCTATTGATATGTGCCTTTTGTTAAAGGTCCAACGTAGCTGTTTTAATCTTAATATCAAATCATTTTGGGTGCTGTTTGACCTCCCAATTGAAATATGAGCACGCCCCCTAGTGGTGTTTCAAAAACAGAACACGTTTGTTTGAACTGCACTACAGTGACTACACCCGTTAGCCTATACTAATCTTTCATAGAGATGCATGACACAGTTCTGGCTTGCAAACTTCTTCAAATGTTTACACATTCTGACAACTTAAGCACCACGCTGTGTAATGACAGMAAAAGTGAAACAGCACTTTGATGGTGTGTCATTTGGGGATAGGTATTGTCCAAACAAGCATACAAAAGCTGGGGGTTAAATGTGAGAAAATTAGGGGTTGTTATCCCAGCTTCAGGCTAGACCTTAAGTACACAGACCGGACCGGATTTATGTGGTCTAGAGTGGTCTCAAGACCAAGACCACGAGATCAAGACTTCTCTCTGCTCCTATTCACGGTACAATTTATTCATTGAATCACAATATAATTCTAATAGAGATATATATTAGAATTTGTGTTAGAATGTGTTTGTGCCCTRATATTAAGTTACCACCCAGGTTAGGCTACACACTATGTAGAAATGCTCATCACTTCACAAAATGACTTCTTTAGGAAGGGAACATTTCATTTCCAAGGAAAAACATTCACTTTGATCAGGCCAAAGGGTGGAGCTATGCTGCAGCACTGACACACCCCTATTCATGGTGAACATGACTGAGACAACTCACAAACAGGCTGTGTTTACTAAGCAGATAAATTCAGATTTTTTTAATACTAATTTGTCTTTTGACCAATCACATCAGATCTTTTCACATCAAATCTTTTTCAGAGCTGATCTGATTGGTCAAAAGACCAATTAGTGAAAAAAAGATCAGAATTGGGCTGCCTGTGTAAACGTAGCCTTGGAGGGCTATTATTAGTGCTGGCAGACTGATTGTTTGCACTGATTGTGCTATTCAACTGAACCCCAAAACATTACTCCCTCCAAGACATGTTCATTCAGGGTGTTACTCATATACTGTGGTGAGGTCAGCACAGCTCAGCAGCCATGCATCCAGGCTCAATAGTTTTAACAGAATCATTTAGAAAGTGCTAGTTAATCCTAATTTGCATTCAAAACTTGACATAACTTGAACCTGAGATCCTGGAATCTAAAGCATTTCAGCAAATATACCATTTTGAGTGACCTCAATGCAGACAAAAAACGTAGGTGTTGTTTCAACAGTTTTATTGAATAGATCGGCAGAAGCTAGAGTAGGCTTTATCAGGCCAGAGTTTTTGTTAGAAAGCAAACAAATAATAAAGACAAGCCATCAGAAAGTGTTTCCCTCATAAATCCAACAGAAGGAAACATCTAACCAAAATGTATCCTAGTCTTGAAATCTGCCAGAGCACACACACACAACAACTTATTATTAATGGACTGCTGAATAACTTTTTTGTTTGTTTTTGCCTTGTTTGTTATTTTCCATATTATGTCTTTCTCTGATAAGCTACCCAGGAAAGGGCTAAAAATAGCACATATTAATATATGTAGTCTGAGAAATAAGGTTCATGAAATCAATCAAATGCTTACATCCGATAACATTAATATATTATCCATTTCTGAGACTCACTTAGATCATTCTTATAGCAGCAATACAAGGATATATAGTGCCTTCAGAAAGTATTCACACCCCTTGACTTTTTCCACATTTTGTTGTGTTACAGCCTGAATTTAAAATGGACTAACTTGAGATGTTTTGTCACTGGCCTACACACAATAACCCATAATGTCAAAGTGGAATTATGTTTTTAAAATGTTTTACAAATTAATAAAAAATGTAAAGCTGAAATGTCGTGAGTCGATAAGTAAGTATTCAACCCCTTTGTTATGGCAAGCTTAAATAAGTTCAGTGGTAAACATTTGCTATGTATGCAATAATAGTGTTAAACATTATTTTTGAATGACTACCTCATCTCTGTACCCCACACATACAATTATCTGTAAGGTCCCTCAGTCGAGCAGGGAATTTCAAACAGGTTCAACTACAAAGACCAGGGAGGTTTTCCAATGCCTCAAAGAAGGGCACATATTGGTAGATGGGTAAAAAAAGCAGGCATTGAATATCCCTTTGAGCATGGTGAAGTTATTAAATACAATGTGGGTGGTGTATCAATACACCCAGTCACTACAAATAGAGAGGTGTCCTTCCTAACTCAGGTGCCAGAGAGGAAGGAAACCGCTCAGGTATTTCACCATGGTGACTTTAAAACAGTTACAGAGTTAAAAGGCTGTGATAGGAGAAAACGGAGGATGATTCAACAACATTGTATTTTGTCAATGACTTTGTCATTTTGGGGTATTGCGTGTAGATAGGTGAGAGAAACAATCTATTTAATCCATTTTGAATTCAGGTTTTAACCAAACAAAATGTGGAATAAGTCAAGGGGTATGAATACTTTCTGAAGGCGCTGTAACATCTACAGAAGAGACAGGGATGCCTATGGGGGAGGTGTTGTATGGGATGAAAACGAGACTATTTTTCAGTCTGATCAACTGTTGGCTACTAATAAGAGCAGCTGCATACAGCCTATGCGCCCTGTCCATCTGGTCAAGGTAAACTAATTGATAACGTTTATAGTCCATATAGTTTATAGTCCATTTGTGTGTCAGGAGAAAATGTGAATGTGATCAAATTTTGTTTATATTCAAAATTGGGCTGGCTAGGCTGCCTATCTGTTTTTAATCCAAAATGATTAACTGGAATTAATGAATCAACATAATAGTGATGACAGATGTAAGTAAATGTTTTGCAAGGCCTACAGTTGCATAGGCCTGCATGATACAAGCATGCATAAAGCTAGCTCAGCCCTGTGAGTTCTATTGTCTATCAGTTGTTGTCTATGTGTCTGTGTCTGGGTAGAGGAAATCCCCTCCTAATCTAGTCTAAATATAATTTATATGAACAAATATAAGGTAGCTGCAGTTTGACAGGGTTTTTTTCAGAGGCATATATATCATAGCCCATATAAAACCTTCTTACAACTAATTAATCATTATCATACCTTGTAAGGTCCAGAGTTTTCCTAGTTAGGTTAACATATAAGGAAAAACTCCAGGTCCCAGGGGGTAAAAATTGCCTCACCGCTCTGGGACCTATGGTGGCACCAGTCTGCTTGCAGTTGTCAGTAATCGTCARATATGTGGATGATCAGCGCTTTATTCAGGAACGTTTCTTGGGATAGATTGATGTGTCAAGTGGGCGAGATGTGCAGTCTGTGTTTGACTTTATGAACTTCAAGATGTCTGCGTTTAAGTCGATAGAGAGACTCGTTGTCCAAAACCTACGATAGCACAGCTGTAATGGAATGTATCTGCTATTTGTATTTACAGCTAAGTCCCCTCCTGTTCCCTGATTAAGAGGTGATGACTACTCCACCTCCACCTTTGTCAACTTTCTCCTGACATGAACTGAAGCCACTTCTCATGTGCCCGCTCATCCATTGGCACATTGAATGTTTCCCCTCCAAGTACTGTGTGTACCCGTATCAATTTTCTCTTATTACTGTATGTAGAGTCAATCACATACACAATCACATTATTACACATCAATGTAATCTAACTGTGTAGTGTGTTTTGTTAGTGTTTTTTGTCTTCCCAGTCAAATCCTGTCTTGCACTGGTCAAGCCTCTGAACACCTCAACTCATACCTTCATTCAATCACTGCTGTGATCCCTTTCCAACAGGTTGTAAGTAGCCCTCTCATTCCCATTCCCCATAATATTGTACTATAAATGTATTTTTAAATGCTTTAGGTTAAAATAATAAGTCTTTGACGATTTTTGAAACAGACTTTGTCGTCTCCGTGCACTCCGCGCCTATACCGTGGGTCTCCCATCCTCCTCAATTGTTCAGGGCACCAGCCTCCACTGGTGTTGCTGTATACATTCAGAGCCATATCCCCTGTAATGCTTAGAGAAAATCTTACGTCAAGTGTTATTGAAGTGTTGTGGTTGCAGGTTCACCTGCCTCATCTAAAGCCTATTCTTTTAGGGTGTTGCTATAGGTTTCTATAGGTTGCTATAGGTTGCTATAGGTGCTAACAGTCCGTATTTGTTCTATTCTAATAAGTGTGAAATGCTTGATAGTGTGTGTGATGTTACCAGAGAGGTGTACTTTCTTGGGGACCTGAATATTGACTGTTTTTCATCAAGCTGTCTACTCAAGAGGAAGCTTCTCATTGTAACCAATACCTGTAATCTGGCTCAGGTTATTAATCAACCTAACAGGCTGTTTACAAACACAACAGGAACTATATCATCCACATGTATTGATAAAAATTTGACTAATACTGTTGAACTTTGTTCTAAAGCTGTATCCGTACCCATGAAAGCCAAGGTCCCAAAAGCTGGGCCTAAAATATTTAGCTGTGGATGATGTTAAAAATATCTGATATGATTTAAAACGAGCATCCAGTCGCTGCACTTGATACATTTATGAAATTGCTTCTTCCAATAATGATAAACATTCACCTGTTAAGAAATTGACTGTTAGATTTGTTAAAGCTCCATGGATTGATGACGAATTAAAAAATGGAATGGTTGAAAGAGATGGGGCAAAAGGAGTGGCTAATAAGTCTGTCTGCATATCTGACTGGCTGACTTACTGCCAATTGAAAAATTATGTGACTAAACTCAACAAAAAGAAGAAGAAACTGTATTATGAAACTGTATTAAATATTGACTGGCTATCATCAAGCTGCCCCTCAAGAAAAAACGTCAAACTGTAACCAGTGCCTGCAACCTGTTCAGGTGTTCAGTCAACCTACCAGGGTAGTCACAAACAGCACAGGAATTAAATCATGAACATGTATTGATCACATCTTTACTAACGCTGCAGAAATTTGCTTTGTCAGGCCCTGACCTTAGAGATCCTTTTTATGTCTCTATTTTGGTTGGTCAGGGCGTGAGTTGGGGTGGGCATTCTATGTTTTTGTTCTATGTTTTCTATCTATGTTTTCTATTTCTATGTGTTTGGCCGGGTGTAAACTGTCATGGTCAAAACATATTGATACAATAGTAGCTAAGATGGGGAGAAGTATGTCCATAATAATATGCATGTCAATCTCTCCTGGCTCAAAGTGGAGGAGAGATTGACTTCATCATTACTTGTATTTATGAAAGGTGTTGTTGTTGAATGCACAGAGCTGTCTGTYTAAACTACTGGCACACAGCTCGGACACCCATGCATACCCCACAAGACATGCCACAAGAGGTCTCTTCACAGTCCCCAGAACAGACTATGGGAGGCACACAGTACTACATAGAGACATGACTAAATGGAACTCTATTCCACATCAAGTAACTGATGCAAGCAGTAAAATTAGATWAAAAAAAACAGATTTAAAAAACACCTTATGGAACAGTGGGGACTGTGAAGCAACACAAATATAGGCACAGACACATACACACACACACACACAATAACATACGCACTATACACACACACATACACATGGATTTAGTACTGTAGATTTGTGGTAGTGGTGGAGTAGGGGTCTGAGGGCACACAGTGTGTTGTGAAATCTGTGAATGTATTGTAATGTTTATAAAATTATATAAACTGCCTTCATTTTGCTGAACCCCAGGAAGAGTAGCTGCAAGATCAATAATATAAAGAATAATGGAGAAAAAAAAACTTTAAATGAAATTATGGGCAGGAAGACAAATTCAACTACATTTAGTTGAATTTGTCACAAAACCATTTGATGTTGTAACGCACGTCGTCGGGAGAAGGAGAAGAGGACCAAGGTGCAGCGTGGTAAGTATTCATATTATTTAATAAAATACGCAACACTTGACTAAACAACAAACACGACAAACGAACAGTCCTGAAAGGTGAAACAAACACTAAACAGGAAACAACCACCCATAAACACAGGTGGGAACAGGCTACCTAAGTATGATTCTCAATCAGAGACAACGATAGACAGCTGCCTCTGATTGAGAACCATACCAGGCCAAACACAYAGAAATACAAAACAAGGACAACATAGAACACCAGCCATAGAATGCCCACCCAAACTCACGCCCTGACCAACCAAAATAGAGACATAAAAAGGATCTCTACGGTCAGGGCGTGACAGATGTTGCCAGTTATTTGAATGATTACTGTAAGGACCGACACTGGAGTACAGAAGCAGGTACGGGGAGTCAAACATTTAATCGGAACAGACATGGAACAAGACAGGAACAGCGTGAGCACACTGGTATACAAGGACATATGACAATCAATGCTGAAGCGGGGAACAGAGTGGGGGAACAGACAGATATAGGGGAGGTAATGACAGAGGGGATTGAGTCCAGGTGAGTCCAATAATCGCTGACGCGCATGACGGGGGAGGGCAGGTGTGCGTAATGATGGTGGCAGGAGTGCGAAATGCTGGGGAGCCTGGCGCCCTCGAGCGCCAGGGGGGGAAGAGCGGGAACAGGTGTGACAGATTACTTCATTGGCAAAATGGACAAACTTAAGCAGAAGATGCCAACAACAAACAGTGAGCCAACGTATTCATGCGTAGAAAAACTAATAATGAAAGAAAAGCATTGTAAGATTGAATTTTGTAAAGTTAGTGAGGGAGAGGTGGAAAAAKTATTGTTATCTATCAATAATTATAAACCTCCTGGCATTGACCACTTAGATGGAAAAGCAATGAGAATAGTCGCTGACTCTATAGCCACGCCTATATGTCATATTTTTAATCTGAGCCTAGAGGAAAATGTTTGTCCTCAGGCCTGGAGGGAAGCAAAAGTCATTCTGCTACCCAAGAACGGTAATGTGGCCTTTACTGGTTCTAACAGACAACCTACTGTGTCAGCTTGCTGCCAGCTCCTGGCAAATTTCTATGTAAACAAATTAACAATAGACTTCCAGCATGCGTATAGAGAAGGGGACTCAACATTTACTGCACTGACACAAATGACTGATGATTGATTGAAAGAGATTGATCTTAAGAAGATTGTGGGAGCTGTACTGTTAGATTTCAGTGCAGCCTCTGATATGATTGACCATAACCTGTTGTTGAAAAACCGTATGTGTTATGGCTTTTAAACCTTTGCCATATCGTGGATTCAGAACTATCTATCTAATAGAACAGAGAAGGTATTATTTATTGGAAGCTTCTCTAATGTTAAACATGCAAAGTGTGGTGTATCGCAGGGCAGCTACTCTTTTTTATTTTTTACCAATGTCCTGCCACTGGCTGATGATTCAACCCTATAGGCGTCAACAACCACAAATAGTGAAATAACTGCAACCCTAAACAAAGAGTTGTAGACAGTTTTAGAATGGGGGGCCAGTAATAAACTGGTCCTGAACATCTCTTAAATTAAGAGCATTGTATTCGGTACAAATCATTCCCTAAGTTCTAGACCTCAGCTGAATCTGGTAATGAATGGTGTGACTGTTGAGCAAGTTGAGCAGACTAAATTAATTGGTGTTACCGTAGACTGTAAACTGTCATGGTCAAAACATATTGATTCAATGGTCGTAAAGATGGGGAGAGGTCTGTCCGTGATAAAGAGATGCTCTGCTTTTTTGACACCAGACTCCACAAAGCAAGTCCTACAGGCTTTAGTTTAATCTTATCTTGATTATTGCCCAGTCATATGGTCAAGTGCTGCAAAGTAGGACCTAGTTAAGTTGCAGTTGGCACAGAACAGAGCGTCACGTTTTGCTCTTCATTGTAATCAGAGTGCTAACATCAATAATATGCATGCCAGTCTCTCTAGGCTAAGAGATGAGTAAGGACTGCATCGCTTCTTGYTTTTATAAGTAACATTCATATGTTGGAAATTCCAATTAGTTTGCATAGTCAGCTTATACACAGCACTGACACACACACTTACCCCACCAGACATGCCACCAGAGGTATTTTCACAGTCCCCAGGTCAAGAACAAATTCAAGGAAACGTACAGTATTATACAGAGCCATGATTGCACGGAACTCCATTTCATCTCATATAGCACAAGTGAACAGCAAACCTGGTTTAAAAAAAAMTCATAAATCAACACCTCACCGCACAACGCCTATCCCCCACGTGACCTACTCGTTGTGTATGTACTGACATGTATGTGTAAATGATAGATGCAATCACACACGCACACTACCTGTTAATATTTTTAAATGCATGTCAATTGTAAAGTATTTTTTCTGTAATGTCTTTTTCGTTTTTTGTCGGACCCCAGTAAGACTAGCCGTCGCCATCGGGGATCCTAATAAAATACACCAAATATTAATGTATAAACAGTGCAGCATACCTTGCAGCAATGGATTTTTTTGTGTAATATAGGTTACTTTTAATCATGTTGGTTCCACATTTCCACATTTCAGTGCTGAGACAGGTTATAATACAGATATTACAAAGATTAGTGTGCATGCATTATATTTCCATATAGTGTAGATGTTAAGACTGATACAACAGAACAAAAGTGGTTGGCTCTCAGACGATATTGAACTCGCAGACAGACGCCTTCTCAGCACGACAGCTCTCATCAAACCACTTTCCATTGGCAGTGGTGGAAAGGATGGCACAGTTGTGGGTACGTCCACCGTCTGGTTGGTTGGTAATGTCAGTCTCCCAGTTCTTAAAGCGCAGATTGGTGCCCGCCTGGTCGAGCCATTCCCCCTCGGTCACCATGTCATTGATGCCCAGCCAAATGTGTTCCTCAGGGCCGATGCTCCGGCGGACGTAGTCAGCGAGCTGATCGTTGTCATCCCCTGTCAAAGGGGTGCTGATTGTGCCCCCTTTAGCAATGCAGTCATCGTAGGCTGTGTGGTAGATCTTCTTAGCGGCGTCGGCCAGGAAACACTTGCCAATAATCTTGATGCCTTTCAGGCAAACTGGAAGAAAATGTATATCAAAGTTGGATTATTTTTACAGCCCAATATCCACAACATCGTCACAGAAAATATTGGATTAAAATACAAGATAATGGCAGAGACTGTGGCTCTCAGATCCGTTCATATGTATTGTACTGCCATACAATGCCTTCAGAAAGTATTCACACCCCTTGACTTTTTCTACATTTTGTTGTGTTACAGCCTGAATTTACATAATAGGGGKTTTTAATTTTCTCGCCCCAAACAAAAGAGCGAGGTGTAAACCTCTAAATAATACACGGGACAAGACTCGTAAAACAAGTGCACAATAACACATAGCATGGAAGCCGATACAACAGCACAGGTGCTCACAAAACCAACGGACATGGTAACAATAACCGACAAGGACAATGGGGAACAGAGGGCACATATATACACATACTAATCAGGGGGAATGGGAACCAGGTGTGCGTAATGAGACAAGACAGTCCGGGGTTGGTGGTAATGAATCCAGTTCAGTGGTGCTTTAAAATGCCGGTGACGTAGACCTCCGGAGCTGGTGAACGGAATGAGCAGCAGTACCGGGGGGATCYGTGACACAAATATTGTACAATCCAGGTGTGCAAAGCTCTTAGAGACTTACCCAGAAAGACTCACAGCTGTAATCGCTGCCAAAGGTGATTCTAACATGTTTTACTCAGGGGTATGAATACTGATGTAAATTAGATATGTCTGTATTTCCTTTTCAATAAATGTGATAAAATCTCTAAAAACAACACATTGTCATTTTGTCATTATGGGGTATTGTAGAAAGATGGATGAGAACAAACAAACAAATTCAGGCTGTAACACAACAAAACGTGGAACAAGTCAAGGGGTATGAATACTTTCTGAAGGCACTGTACATATCAATACATGCATGCTTTATGGGCATACTTTATAATCTAGACCAACTGTTTGAACATAACATATCCTTCTGTTAGTACKTTAAATATTCATGTTAAGGCAACACCCCAAATTGAATGCAGACTAAACAACGTCCCTTGACCAATGCAATACATTCCCTGTTGCGGGGCACAGGAGCTCCCTGTCATGTGAAGTGGTCTCTAAGATCGCTTTAGGGCACCACAATAGAATAGGACAACCAGATCACTTGTGACTTGCATTTTCACTATGCTTCACTGAGACTAGAGTACATTTTCAATATCAACAGTAACATATCCCTTACCTGATTGCAAGGCTTGCTGCTCTTTCAATAGATTCAACTCCACCACTATGTTATCAATCTGTTTCTTCAGCTCCTCAATGGCAGCATTATTTTCAGCATCTATGTTGAAGAAATTGGAGAAGAATCAACAAAGTTTTACAACTAAAACTGTACCAAGGAGGATGGTTCACGGTTGAGCAGTATTGTGCTCAACCTCTTATGTACCCAARGTAAATGATAAACTAACATTGACTCAAACATATTGAGCATTTATTTTTTTTAATTAAAAAAAATCTTTCCACATAGAGATAAAATATGTGTCCTACCTTTCTTTCCGCCCTTTTTCTTAGATGAGGTCTGTTGGAATGTGGATTGCCCGAGGAGGAGAAGGCAAAACAACAAATGCACACCACTGACATGCATGATGTATATCTTAGTAGCCTATAGTTCCACTGATATGATGTGTAAATGACTGTTTATATTTCCACTACTAGCCAGGAAAAATATGTTTCGAGAATTGCCACTGTGGGAGTCGACAGAGGAAATCTCAACTTGGAGAGAACAAATGTTTTACAGATGTCAAACTGGCGTTTGTTCTTTTATTCCCTTTTTTATTTTTATAAGGGGTGGCGCAGGATGTTCATTAATGACTTTTTAACCCTGTTGAGGCGGGGGTGACATTAGTTCTCTGTGTTAACATAGGTTACCCATATGTTTCCTTTTTGGTTCCCATAATAAAACATTTAAGGGCCATTTTCTATTTTATCATTGGCCTATGTATTTCCCCTGCACCTTGTATTCTAAATTGAACAACAAGTTGTCGGGCTATTAGAATTAAATGATCAAAGCAGCATTAGTATAATCTTGTATAAACATTAGGCCTATAACTGTTAGCCTATGCATTTATTACCGTAAMAAAATGTGACAAAGTCGTATTAGTAAACTCGGGCACTCTTTATACACATCTGTTATAATTGTAGTAGAATACTGGCTGAGGTCCAGGGAGTATGTTTCCTTTGTTCCAGGGGCTCCAATGGTCTATGTGTTGGGTGGATTGGGAGCTMCATAGACCCTGCATCTGGTTGTTCTCAGCTAGCTGGACAAGGTTTTGCTGACACGTGTGTGTTTGGATTGTGTGTTTGTTTTTGTATTTCACATGCACAGACCACAGATTCCCATTGTCTCAAACTTGTGGCCACGCCAAAATGCAAATATATCTCACACACTTCATTGCTGTGGGGAGTATAAGAAGAGTTTATTTCCAAAACGCTATCAACACATTTTTCACATTTGTGTTTTTTCATCAGAAATGATTACTTATGGTACCTTTGTGTGTGTGTAAAATATTACTGTTCTCAGATGTTTTATAAATATATTTTAGATGTGTTAAAAAAAGTTTTATTTGCAAAACGCTATACAGTGCCTGCAGTATTTACACGCCTTGACTTTTTCCAAATGTTGTTGTGTTACAGCCTGCACACAATACCTCATAATGCCAAAGTGGTATTATGTTTTAGAAATTTTTACAAATGATAAAAAATGAAAAGCTGAAATGTCTTGAATCAATAAGTATTCAACCCCTTTGTTATGGCAAGCAAAAATAAGTTCAGGAGTATAAATTGGCTTAACAAGTCACATAATAAGTTGCATGGACTCACTCTATGTGCAATAATAGTGTTTAACATTCTTTTTTAAATGACTACCTCATCTCTGTACTCCACACAAACAATGATCTGTAAGGGCCCTCAGTTGAGCAGTGACTTTGAAACACAGATTCAACAACAAAGACCAGGAAGGATTTTCTGATGCCTTGCAAAGAAGGGCACCCACTGGTAGATGGGTAAAAAAAAGCAGACATTGAAAATCCCTTTGAGCATGGTGAAGTTCTTATTACACTTTGGATAGTGTATCAACACACAGTCACTACAAAGTTACAGGCTTCCTTCCTAACTCAGTTGCCGGAGAGGAAGGAAATTGCTCTGGGATTTCACCATGAGGCCAATGGTGACTTTAAAACAGTTACAGAGTTAAATGGCTGTGATAGGAGAAAAAAGAGAATGGATCAACAACATTGTAGTTACTACACAATACTAACCTAAATGACATAGTAAAAATAATGAAGCCTGTACAGAATAAAAATATTCCAAAACATGCATCCTRTTTGCAACTGTTTGGAATAAGTCAAGGGGTATGAACACTTTCTGAAGGCGCTGTATATCCATTGTTTTGGTGGAATGGAATATTTRTATACTGTATATTTGACTGTGATATGTGGTTATCTCACCAAGCTGTCTTAATATGAATGCACTTAGTCGCTCAGGATAAGCGCATCTGCTAAATGTTTCATATATAGATCTCATATTACTGTATTTAATTATTTATTTTATATATATATACTGTATACAGTGGGGAGAACAAGTAWTTGATACACTGCCGATTTTGCAGCTTTTCCTACTTACAAAGCATGTAGAGGTCTGTAATTTTTTTTATCATAGGTACACTTCAACTGTGAGAGACGGAATCTAAAACAAAAATCCAGAAAATCACATTGTATGATTTTTAAGTAATTAAATAGCATTTTATTGAATGACATAAGTGTTTGATACATCAGAAAAGCAGAACTTAATATTTGGTACAGAAACCTTTGTTTGCAATTACAGAGATCATACGTTTCCTGTAGTTCTTAGTTCTTCCTGTAGCATCCCCAAAGAATGATGTTTCCACCTCCATGCTTCACGGTTGGGATGGTGTTCTTGGGATTGTACTCATCCTTCTTCTTCCTCTACATGAGCTTTCAATGTTTTAAAATAAATTATACRTTTAATTTATTTATTGTCCTATCACGGGGAACCACATTTTAAAATGAATTATACATCTAATTTATTTATTTATGATCCTATATTGATGGAGCGGTCCACATTTAATCTCTTCAGGGCTACGCAATCCGGGGGTCGGGGGTGATCTGCCGGGCATTGGGATGACAACCCAACTCGGATGAGGAGGGCTTTTAGCGGGTGGAATAGTGGGGACCAATTGGAGGTTTACTTAGTAGCAATGCAAATATCATAGTACAGCTTTATAGACACTCAATCACCATGTTACTTTTTAATGGTACGTTTACAAACATATATTTTGATAAATAGAATTGAAAGTTGTGTCTCATTATGGTAAGTGGTGAAATAAGTATAGCCAGTTATAATTGTAATGGCTTAGCAGATAATAAGAAAATACTATCAGTATTTACCTGGCTAAAAGAGAAGGAATATAATATCTATAAAACAAATGCAATTTAGATCAAAAGAGTCCATATTCACAAAGGAAATTGAAGGACTAACAGTACAGTTAGATAGCAATAAAAACTGTACCATAGATGCACAGAATAAGTTAGAAGAAAAACAAAAAGAAACAAAGGAAGTTATTCAAGAAAGATCCAGTGTAATATATTATAAAAATAAAGCGAACTGGATGGAATATGGGGRAAAATGCACCAAATTCTTTTTAAATCTTCAATATAGAAATGCTACCAATTTTTTTATTGAAACTTGTTACAAATGATGGAGTCACGCATTATTCACCGAATTATATTTTGAAAGAGGAAATAAAGTACTTTAAGAATATGTTTTCGTTTCAGTCTCCTCCATCTCCACTAACCGAAGCTAATTGTATGGATTTTGTTCCCTAATAATAATGTAAAATTAATAACTGTACATAAATACTAATTTGAAGGCCAAATTACAGAGGATGAACTTATTGATGCAATTAAAGCCTTTAAGTCTGGGAAAACTACAGGGCTGGATGGCATACCAGTGGAAGTATATCAAACTTTTTTTTTATATACTCAGAGGACCATTATTAGCATGTTTTAACCACTCCTATATAAATGGTAGATTATCAGACACGCAACAAGAAGTGATATCATTATTACTGAAACAGGACCCAAGTGGTAAATATAAAGATCCAGTCCACAAAAAAATCGGAGGACTCTTACACTTCAGTTTTGTGATGCAAAAATCCTAGCTAAATGCTTGGCACATAGAATTAAAAAAGTATTGTCAGATATTATTCAGCCTAATCAGAGAGGTTTTTTACATGGACAATACAACGGAGATGATATAAGACAAGTACTGGAAACAATAGAATTGTATCAAGAAGCAGTGCGGCTCTCGACCTTCACCTCTCCCGAGTCCGTACAGGAGTTGCAGCGATGAGACAAGACTGTAACTACTACCAATTGGATACCATGAAATTGGGGAGAAAAAAGGGGGTAATATAAAAAWWAWWWWWWTTGTTGTTATTTATTACATTTGACTATGTAAAACCTAGCAGTACTACTTATTTCTCTGAGTGAGGTGGATATATAGCATTTTGCAAAAAAAACATGACTATTTGTCTCTCTGAAATGAAATCCTCAAATGATCAATTTTAAACAAATACATGTATGTCATTGAACCACACCATGCCAYGATTAGATAGTGAAAAACACACCAATCTCTTTWAATTTCTTTAAACAATAAAAGTTAATTTACTGACATATATATGGTAAATCATATCATTTTGGTATGAACCTCTTCATATGTTTTTTGCAGATGAGGCCTCTATTAAACATGAGATATTCTGTCATGACATGTCTCCATTCATATGCTCCATTTAGCAATAGTGAATGAGTTTATCTCAGTTTACCATGATGAAAATTTGATCATCTTAGATATCAATATCAGTTTCCTATCTTGAAATGTAACTCCATTTGGATATAATTTGAAGCAGTGACATTATCTCTAGACATGATCTTTGTGTTTCATTCTCATTCCAAACAATAGTGATATTCTTGTGGTATCTTTAAGTTCTTCATGGGGTGCCATGTGTTGGTTTGATTGTCACATGGCCTAATTTGGCATATATCATCCCACTCATCATGCAATCATGTTCCCACCGGTAGCTACCTACTAGCTTGGCCTAGCTGCCAAAATATCCTTTCATTTATTTATTTCATCTGGATCCTCTCAGCTAGCTGGACATGGTTCGGCTGACACATGGCCAGCTGATAATGAAACAACAGTGTGTTTTGGAGTGTGTTTTTGTATTTCACATGTATTAAATGGACGTGTGAGTTACTCTTATCCTGAAGTATCAAGAAGCCTACTGCTGAGGTGAAAGAAACTGGTACCAAAGGGGCCATCTCTCTCACATTTGCACAAACCATTTGTTGTTCCTCTTTCCAATGTTTTTCTCCTAGTTGGAGTTTGAAAAATGTGTTAACTGTCAATATTTCGTGTTCAATATAACACTAGCTTTATGATTTCCCATGTTCCAATGAGGATTAGACTACAGTGGCATTGAAAGAGCATGGTTACCTGTTACAATATTAAAAGCATTGGCCGGGGGTATTGGCTAAAAGCAAGGTTGAGTTTGCATAACTAAATAAGTTTTCTATGTTGTTCCATATCATTGTCATTGACGAGTAGCTGGAGTAGGCTGTATGAGCAAGGAGAAAAAAAGGGAGTTGACTCAGTAATGAAACAAAACCAGATTAAATTGGGTTTATCATTGACTTTATACATTTATTTGAAATAAAATATTTACAAAATAAATTAAGAGTTTAGCAGATAAGTAGCTTAGTATAATAACATTTGGTTAAAAATAAGTAAWTGTACAAAAAATTCTGGCAAATACAAAGGCATCTTAATTTCTTGTGTATAGAAATATAATAATGCCCAGCCTTCACAGACTGGCCAGGTCTGGGCTGCATGGTGCCTCTGATTCAGGGCTTCAGTGAGTCATTATTTACTCAAATGCATAGCTAGTAGTCACATCAGTGTTCTGTAATTAATTACAGTTCTGTTCACATTACCTTTGCAATTCCTTCTAAGTATGACAACAATGGTACTACTACAGTATTTAGCTATGACAAAAAAAAATATATGCAGTGCTTTTAGGGAGGCCAAATGGTGGACTGAGTTGTGTAGAATTTTTTTTGTATTTAGTTCAAGGTTTATTTTATTAATGAAATGTGTTTAAGCACTTTTAAAGTAATCTAAAATGTTTCATATCCCTGATATTACAAGTGCTGGGGAGTGTAGCTCAGTCGTTTCTGAGACCTTYAGATTAGGTTAATCCAATTAAGACACAAACCTTTGGATATGAGTAGCTTCGATCTTACTTCAGGGCCAAAAATGTAAGGCTCCCTATCGTCCAAAAGGATGTTGAAATCAGCCACATACAGTAGATGCTACACTAGAATATATGAGTATCTTTCTTATGACTTTGAGTACTGAATTTGACACTGTAATTAGAGTAAAAAAAAWAAAAWATTATACTTGAAGTAGTCAAATACACAAGGTTTGTGAAATCACCATGCTCAACACGGAGAAAACAAAACTGAATGAGCTATAAAACATCTATGGGTGTTACACAAAAAGGAGCAACTGGTAAAATACCATGCATCATTACGAATAAATGAAGTGTGCTTATGTTTTTATTTTTTATACACTGAGCAAGTCCTCTTCATTTTGCTTGTTGACATTGAAACCAGATCCCTCACCTCGTTTCCAAAATGTCAGTTATTGTCCTTCCAGTCTATGTTGGACAAATCACTGTGGGAAAAACACATATTAATGAGTATGGCTGAGACTAGGTGTGAATGCCAGTTAGGCTACTACGGGAAAATACAAAGTAAAACATAGAACAGGCTTGGGTGGAGAAAAAGGAATGAAATAGTAAAACAGGAGAAATAAATAACCAAGTACCTGTATCTAGGTTTGATCAGGAAAACAGTCTCAAGGAATCCAAACACACTTGAAACAGATACGGCAACAATACACAATATGCCAATACAGCCATTTAGTATTCAGTGAGCCCAGAAAGAAAAATTGGTTCCGATGGTTGTAAAAGTAGTGATTCCCAGGGAGCGTTTGGTCCCATTTGGGATCACTTGAGGATGTGAAGGGTTACGCAAAGCAAGGTCATGGGTCAGGGATAACTTTGTGACACCAACAGGAGCAGCAATGGGGWCTACCATACCCTAAACAGCAGTAGTGTGACAGTGAGGGGTGGGGCAGGGCAGTGACAGGACACAACGGCAGGGTACAGTTACATTACACTAAAGCTCAGTGGCCACTAGGGGTGCTCTCACGCAATGAGTGAACTACACCACACAGTACAGTGTCTGAATGTGTGCCACAAACCTCTCTGTCCATGGCTCTCACACCAGAGCTAGCAAGTACAATGCAGCGAGACATTGAACAGAAAATTAAGAATGAAGAGAATTTGTTTTAAAGAAATKAATGAAGGAAAAAGGAGATCACTCAACTGTAAATTGCCCTGTACAATACACACAAAAGAAAAGGCACAACAACTTAAACAGTAGAAAAGCCTAGCTTAAAATAGCCTAATGTGAAAATCATGAGTTATCAATAAACGTTATGTTCTTGAATTCCACAAAAATGCAGAGACAACCATATGCCAACCACACATAACTCACTGTAATATAGCCTACTAATGTTAAAATGTACATAGAGAGAGGCTGAGTGTATTCACCTTTGAGAATGTAGTCTGTCAGAAGGCTGGGCACCTTGTCACTGTCGTCTCTCATAGCTTGCAGGACTGCAACAGAAACACAAACCAATCAGAAAAAGGTATTTATTCCAGGAATGTATTTGACCAGGGTATGTCAAACATCTATAACACTAGATAAACAACTGTACCCTGTACTTCAAGTAGCACAAATGTTTTCATTTATTTAAGATTCATGTGATGGGTGGGGGATAAATGCTCTGCACCTTACAGGTGCTACTTACTAAGGTGCCACTTACTTTGGGTAAGGATCTGAAGATCTTCCACCGATGGAGGACCTCCTTTCTTCTCATATGGGATGACTGTGGTCAGATACTAAGAGAGACCATGGGGTAGAAACAATAGAGAAAAAGAGAGAGAATAAGTACAGTGCCTAGTGAAAGTGTAAACACCCCTTGTTAAAATTCAATTACACATTATATTGTTTTCCTACTGATCTAYACAACCTATCCCACATTTTCAAAGTGAAAGAAGATTTACAGAACATTTTCCAAATKAATACAAATAAAAATACAAGTCTTGATTGCATATGTCTTCACACCCCAGAGTTAATACTTGGTGGAACCACCATCGGCAGGCATTACAGCTGTGAATAATTTTGAATGAGATCCTACCAACTTTACACAAATGTTAATCTCACAGCTGTAATGGCTGCCAAAAGTTATTCCACCAAGTATTAACTATGGTGTGTGAAGACATACGCAATCAAGGCATCTTTGTTTTTTATTCTATTTAATTAAGAACATTTTCTATAATTTTCCTTTACATTGAAATTGTGTAGTAGGTTGTGTAGATTGGTCGGAGAAAAAAAATCTAATTTAATCCCTTTTTACATGTAATTTTAAGGCAGAAAAAACTGTGAAAACTGTGCAAGGGGTATGAAGACTTTTCACGAGGCACTATACATGCTAAATACAATTGTTCAATTGCTGCTCCAATGTAGAAAGGCAATTAGTGATGTTTGTTAAGACTCCTTCTTAAATACAGCAGAGGTGAGACAGCGAGTAATTCATGCTCAGTTTATGGAAATGTGACGCTGTGGGTGAATCAGCATTTTTAGGTGGGACTTGCGAAGCAAAAGTCCAGACTTTAAATCTTCGTCATACTTCTGACATTTTATTATTATTATTTAGCACGTACTGGTCAGAACCAGTGTGCTTACATACAACTTCAAAAAAAAAATATATAATACTTTTWAAATACTTTAAGTTGTACTCCCCCCTCCTCCCTCTCTGCTGATGACTTCGTCAACCATTTTGAAAAGAAGGTCGACGACATCCGATCCTCGTTTGCTAAGTCAAACGACACCGCTGGTTCTGCTCACACTGCCCTACCTGCTTGCTTTGACTCTTTCTCCCCTCTCTCTCCAGATGAAATCTCGCGTCTTGTACGGCCGGCCGCCCAACACCTGCCCGCTTGACCCTATCCCCTCCTCTCTTCTCCAGACCATCCGGAGACCTTCTCCCTTACCTCACCTCGCTCATCAACTCATCCTTGACCGCTGGCTACGTCCCTTCCGTCTTCAAGAGAGCGAGAGTTGCACCCCTTCTGAAAAAACCTACACTCGATCCTCCGATGTCACAAACTACAGACCAGTATCCCTTCTTTCTTTTCTCTCCAAAACTCTTGAACGTGCCGTCTTGGCCAGCCTCCTGCTATCTCTCTCAGAATGACCTTCTTGATCCCAATCAGTCAGGTTTCAAGACTAGTCATTCAACTGAGACTGCTCTTCTCTGTGTCACGGAGGCGCTCCGCCTGCTAAAGCTAACTCTCTCTCCTCGCTCTCATCCTATGACCTATCGGCTGCCTTTGATACTGTGAACCATCAGCCTCCTCTCCACCCTCTCCGAGCTGGGCATCTCCGGCGCGGCCCACGCTTGGATTGCGTCCTACCTGACAGGTCGCTCCTACCAGGTGGCGTGGCGAGAATCTGTCTCCGCACCACGTGCTCTCACCACTGGTGTCCCCCAGGGCTCTGTTCTAGGCCCTCTCCTATTCTCGCTATACACCAAGTCACTTGGCTCTGTCATATCCTCACATGGTCTCTCCTATCATTGCTATGCAGACGACACACAATTAATCTTCTCCTTTCCCCCCTCTGATAACCAGGTGGTGAATCGCATCTCTGCATGTCTGCAGACATATCAGTGTGATGACGGATCACCACCTCAAGCTGAACCTCGGCAAGACGGAGCTGCTCTTCCTCCCGGGGAAGGACTGCCCGTTCCATGATCTCGCCATCACGGTTGACAACTCCATGTGTCCTCCTCCAGAGGCTAAGAACCTTGGCGTGATCCTGGACAACACCCTGTCGTTCTCAACTAACATCAAGGCGGTGACCCGTTCCTGTAGGTTCATGCCTTACAACATTCGCAGAGTACGACCCTGCCTCACGCAGGAAGCGGCGCAGGTCCTAATCCAGGCACTTGTCATCTCCCGTCTGGATTACTGCAACTCGCTGTTGGCTGGGCTCCCTGCCTGTGCCATTAAACCCCTACAACTCATCCAGAACGCCGCAGCCCGTCTTGGTGTTCAACTTTCCCAAGTTCTCTCACGTCACCCCGCTCCTCCGCTCTCTCCACTGGCTTCCAGTTGAAGCTCGCATCCGTTACAAGACCATGGTGCTTGCCTACGGAGCTGTGAGGGAACGGCACCTCCGTACCTTCAGGCTCTGATCAGGCCCTACACCCAAACAAGGCACTGCGTTCATCCACCTCTGGCCTGCTCGCCTCCCTACCTCTGAGGAAGTACAGTTCCCGCTCAGCCCAGCAAAACTGTTCGCTGCTCTGGCACCCCAATGGTGGAACAAACTCCCTCACGACGCCAGGTCAGCGGAGTCAATCACCACCTTCCGGAGACACCTGAAACCCCACCTCTTTAAGGAATACCTAGGATAGGATAAAGTAATCCTTCTAACCCCCCCCCCTTAAAAGAGTTAGATGCACTATTGTAAAGTGGTTGTTCCACTGGATATCATAAGGAATGCACAATTTGTAAGTCGCTCTGGATAAGAGCGTCTGCTAAATGACTTAAATGTAATGTAAATGTACATTTTTTTGTCCTTCTTTTTGTCCTCCATCCACTTTCATGGCAATTTCCTCAACATTCTAAAGGCCCCATTGTGACATCATCAATTCCAACATTCAATTCACTGTAAATGAAACAATGCAACCTTTTACACAAATCATCTAATTTAACCACTTAGTCAACAACTATTACAAAATGTTAGAGCATATGAAATCTTCATCTACTTCTCTGCTTTTCAAATCTGAATGCAAAACAAAAATATCTTATTCTGATACAAAGTTACAGCTGTGTTAGTAACAACATCAACAACATTTTCTGAAACTTTGTATAAACAACTGAAATGTGTACCACTTTAGGCAAAAAGTTATGGGTATGACACTTCGTCTACTTCTCTGCTATTCAAATCTGGCAACGGATTAAGAATAGTTTCTACCAATCAATCGATAGAGCTGTTTTAGTAACCCATCAACTGCTCTCTTTATAGATAGTGTTAGTCATGTCAGACGCTAGCAGGTTCATTACTTACCAACAACAGCTGCATATTCCATTAAAACTGAAACACGTTTTGAAGTTCACTTTCCTTGCTTTGTCTAACAACACTATCATGAATCTAGCAAATAACTTTTGTGGGTCAGAGTGCGGTATTTATTTAGTGTCAAAGCACAAATGTTTGTTAGCATGTTTTCACACTGGCTTTAGCCATGGAGGGAGCAGGCCTGCCAAGGCAACTGTTGCCTAGAAACTTTTGCCTTGGAAAACAACTGCCACTGTTCACCCTCTTCATATTTCACCCAATCACTTCTCATCATTTTTTTTCTCCACTTCTCATCAATGTTGTCATGTTCGCAGTTTCCTGGACAAATTGGGCTACTTGGAAAACAATGTCGCGGGTGAAAATGTACTGGTCGGGGGTTTTTGGGCTATTTCTAAATTGCACCGCAGCCGCCATGGCATTTTTCTTAAAACATATATATTTCACTGTGACCTGCTCCTGACTGTAGGCATTGAGTCATGCAGTTGCTGAGTGATTGAGAGATCAGGAGTGGTGTGTGTGTTGAGAGAGCACTACAGTTATTGGCTGAGTCAGGTGAGCGAGAGGAACGAGAGCAGCACGCGCGTACGTTGTGACAACTTTTTACCACTTGTAGGTAGGCTATTTAGATTGTCATTATGGAGCCACCTTTTTCCATAAAATATGTTCATACTCTAGAACTGATGCACATCAAGAAATAATGGAGACAAAGCACTGGAAAATGACTTTGGGCGCACTAGAACGCATTACATAAATCCGCTTGGTTTAAACTGCATCCTAAAGTTGAYTGCTTAGGTATCAAGCAAAGTGCTTTATGCATGCTCAGTTCATGGGTCTCAGGGGCTGCCCGAGTGGTCATTTTAAATGGTAGTTATGGAACTTCCTCGTCTGGTTCTTTTTATGGGGAAAAGTCTTCAATGAAACTGACATTATACATTTGCCTCTGTTGGCCATCAAGTAAACCTAGTAATATATATGCCATTGTAGGCTACCATTTTATACAATAAATATGTTGAAATGACGATATCACTGGAGTCATTGCAAATCAATTTGGTTCGCACTAGCTCTGGTCTGCACTATAAATTATAAACACTTAAATTAGCATAAATTAGCATATAATACCCACCAACAATAATTGTAACTCTTGAACCGTTCAAGCTAGAGACACCAAACCAGCTTTCACAAGTTCAGGCTATCCTAACCTCCCAACTAACCAATCAAACAATATTTTCATCTACCTACCTTTTGAACTATAACCAGTCACCACCATTACTACTGCAGACACTACCGCCAACTTTCACATGTTCAGGCTTTCCTAACTTAAAATTCTTTAAAACTTTTATAAACTATAACTACAGTATATACAATTGCAAAACATTGCAACCTGTAGGTAGAAAATATCCTGATAAAAATAAATATAATCTAAATCACATTGGCTATGCATGACCTGTCTGCAAGGAACTTGCATTGTGTCAGCTATTATATTAACTTGGTCTGGCCTGAAGCTCCTGCTAGCAAACTTGCAACATTGTATAAAATATTCTGGGTCCTCAGAGTTTCCAGCTCCAGTGAACTCTAGACAGACAGACACAGCTGCAGGCTATTTTGCACAAGGGATAAGAAGTAATCAGGTAGACCTATTTTATGACGTTTCCACCGGATCAGAGCATGACATTTCTTCCACTTTCATGCTGAGCGGTAATCGAAAGGGAGCGAGCTGGAAAGATGTTTCAAATAGGCTGTGTTGAGGAACAACTGTCATTTTCAATGGATGTAAAAACAGACTTTGTCTACTCGCTGCTTGATGTGAAGACAAAATGACTATCAGAAATTCCACGGTGATGGTGAGTTAAGACAATCATAAATAGTATTAGATCCTCAAATGGGCACAATGATAGACCTACATTTGCTCACAGACCAAGTATACTAGTCCTACTTCTATATGCGTAATCAGTTGTGTGTCCCTTACTCAAGATTGACAGGAGTGCTCCAAACAAAAGACAATTAATAAATTGACAACTCATAAATGGAATGAAATAAACCATAACTTTTTTTCTCACCGCCTAAGTTGTGCGCTCTGCAAACAACGTGTCCACTCCTACAATGACAATGGTAAAACTGTAATAATAATAATATATTGAGTACATTAACAGAAATTACCAAGTCCAAACAAACATTGTAGATTAGAAACTATGGGAGTTAACAGTAAATGTACTACTAGTGATACTGGTTGGCCATCCCCACGGCCTCTGCAATAGATTAGTCTACTCAGACAGGCGTGAATCAGACAGGTTTCTTGTGTGCCATAATTTGTTTATATACTCTACATGGCCAAAAGTATGCGGACACCCCTTCAAATTAGTGGATTTAGCTATTTCAGCCACACCCGTTGCTGACAGGTGTATAAATTCGAGCACACCGCCATGCAATCTCCATAGACAAACATTGGCAGTAGAATGAAGAGCTCAGTGACTTTCAACATGGCAACGTTATAGGATGCCACCTTTCCAACAAGTCAGTTCGTCAAATTTCTGCCCTGCTAGAGCTGCCCCGGTCAACTGTAAGTGCTGTTATTGTGAAGTGGAAACGTCTAGGAGCAACAATGGCTCAGCCGCAAACAACGGCTCAACCGAGTGCTGAAGTGCGTAGCGCGTAAAAATCCTCTGTCTTCGGTTGCAAAACACTCACTGCCGAATGGAAGCAAGTCCCTGCAGCAATGTTCCAACATCTAGTGGAAAATAGGGCTAGGCTATATATCGAATTAATGTTTTTACGCGACATTCCAAATGCCTGTATCGCAGAATGTCCGCTTGTTCTCATGTTGTCTTTTTGGTCTCGTCTCGTCTCGTTCGCTCCCTTCTATGCTGTGCACCTTCCCATTTACACCAGAGATCTGTATATAATGACAAGATGCTCATGTCTCCGCCCTAACAACAGGAGTCGTTTTTTTGAAAGGAGGGAGTGCAGGCGACAAGCTTAGGTTCAAAATAAGCGCATAGAAACACATTGGCCTTATTTTGTCAAATAAAGATAGTTATACCAGCTGTTTAGTCTGTGTTTTATAAATGTGCAATAAGAATAAAACAATTATATAAGGAATTGGCAACTCGTTCTCATTCTGAGAAAGAAGGTAGGCCACTTTATTTCAACATMTGTTCAAATAGTTGGAGACGGACAGAAGGTTGTGTTCGTAACAATTCAACTGTTTTGCCTTGACAGCTGAATTCAGAGCTTGTGAAATTATACCTAGATCCAATTTGGCTAAACTTGAAATATAAATATTAGCTGGCTACTTACTAGCACGTGGGCTTGTGCTTGAGAGATTGTTTATGAGACCGGTGTTAATTTTCTATAATGCCTGATACATTATTAGTTGATGTGCATTATGCATGGATCTGGTTAATTTGAAACAAAAATAGCATTTTTATAGACAGACCTGAAAGCCAGATCAGTGATTATTACAAAAAAGAAGGTACAACTATTTTGATAAAATAATTAAATTATTAGTGGGTCTTATGGTTGTTTTAAGGCATATATTCAGCCTAGGTATAATTTCACTAGTTCTGTATTCATTAGATTATTGCTGACTGTTTAAAATACGGTGTATTTTACCTTTAAATTGTACAACAAAGCTTATTTAGAGAAAACATTTTTTTAAATGTAGATATATATATATATTGTGAATCTCCCATAAGTTTGAGAAAATCAAGATATGAGTTTTAGGCCATATCGCCCAGCCCTAGTAGAAAGCCTTCCCAGAA
>NC_036845.1:21282466-21365105 GCF_002910315.2 Salvelinus sp. IW2-2015
TGTTTAAATTCCCTTTGGCTTCAACATAAATAAAACAGGTCTGAATCAGAATCACATACATTCAAACCAGGGCACTACTCTGGCACTGCCACACACTCCTTATTGCCCCCCCCCCACTCTCTAACCTACCATTCAAACCTACTAACCTCTGTCACTTTTCTCTCTCTCTGAATATGTGTCTCCTGCCCTATATTGTATATGCCCCTCTGTCCTCCCGCCATATGTTTTTACCCACACTTCCTCCCTGTCTCCGTCTGTCAGTCTCACCTGTTGCTGGCTCTGTTCCTCCAGATTGAGTTTGACCTCCAGGGACTGCCGTGCTTCCAGGAAGGCCTTGCGGTGTTTCCGGTCTGCCATGTAGTAG
This sequence comes from Salvelinus sp. IW2-2015, assembly GCF_002910315.2. Taxonomy (NCBI): domain Eukaryota; kingdom Metazoa; phylum Chordata; class Actinopteri; order Salmoniformes; family Salmonidae; genus Salvelinus; species Salvelinus sp. IW2-2015. The sequence goes on from NC_036845.1 coordinate 21,282,831, forward strand.
GACATGACGCCCACAGTGATGGCACACACATAGATCACTACGTTGGCCAGCAGCTGGAGAACGCAACAGAGTCATTAGACACACACACACTTACACACAACACAGGCACTATAAAATAAAAAAAACACACAAACAGGCACGCACAGTAATCTTTTAACTGTTAGTCTACACCTGTTGTTTACGAAGCATGTGACAAATGCAAATTTGATTTGACATACGGACGCATGCACACACACTCTGAACCCTGTAGGGGGGACCCTTGTGTAGACTTATCATGACCTAGGCTAGTGGTATCTTACGGACTTTCTGCAGCCATGAATGTGGCAGACAGGCAAAAAGAAACCAGCACTCTAAACTATTACCAAACTCGTATAGATTGCAGTGAGGTGGCTGCTGATGAGTTACATTTCAAACAAAGTGTGGATACTGCACTGTTTTGTCATTGAATAACAGTTGATTCGCCGAGACTGAAGCTCCGATAGGGTGGTTGGCCTTTTATTGGGCTGCCTGCCTCTCATTGGATTACTGTGAGACTATGACAAAGACATGAGCATACTGAGAACCAAAAAATGGTGGACCTTTTGAGAACAGTGTTGATGTCAAACAAGAGAACAACCTCTAAAATATCAAATACAGACAAATGACGAAACCAGAGGCTTTTTTTGTGCCATTGATACTTCTACCTCAGACTTATTTTAATTGTTAGGAGACACTCAAACCTCAGTCTATTCTCAGCCTCTGCTCTGTCACCGAAACATTTGATACATTCAGCCTGTTTGTAGACTCACCAGTAATGCCTATTCATTGTAGATGCTGTAAGACAATTACAGGGCAAAACGTGACATAAATAGTACATAGAGTGGAGGCTAATCTTCTGCATGATGAAATTATTTCAACACACCATTTGATGTGATCAGGAAAGCTAGCATGACTTACCTGCAGTCAGGTTTCTTATTAAATCTACCGTATATACCCTAGTAATTGCTCATCATTCCTTGTGTTGCAAGTATGGCATGTTGCACTGTTCCTAGTCATTTTCTTTTATGAGCTACTTCACAAGATCTGTTCACCTTTTCTACCTGCCACCCTACTATCTACCTTACTCACACCCCCCCCCCTCACACCTGCCTGTCTCCAACTCCACCTGCAACTTCATCCAACTCGTGTCCACCCACCCCAGGTGTTTCCTGAACCACTCTCACCCGTCTCACTCTCCACCTGCAACTTCCTTCCCCTCCTGCAAGTGTCCTCAGCCCCCACTCTTACCCAGCTCCCACTCTACCTGCAACTTCAATCCCCCTCACCCCTCACCCACTCCCGCTGCAACTCATCCCCCACCCGAGGTGTGTCCTCAGCCCCATCCCCACTCTCACCTGTCTCCCGAGGGCAGCCCCCTGGATATCCTCCTGCTGCTGCTGTGCAATGGTGACCCCCAGCACCAGGGTGTGGACCCCGCACGACACGGATGTGATCAGCACAATGGGCGTGAGCCGCAAGGGCAGTGTCAGGAAGAAGGAGAAGCTAAAGAAGGCCTGCCAGCCCACTGTGTCACTGGCCTGGTGGAAGCGGGCATAGTTCAGGCCCAGGTAGCAGAAGATCTGGGCCGCTATGAGCACCCACAGGGCGTAGGGCACCACACGTCGTGAGATGCGGTCGGGTAGCAGGCCGTAGCAGCACAACACATAGAGTAGGATGTCGGATGCCAGGCCTACTGATGCCACCACCACAGAGGCCAGCTTTTCATCTGTGTAGACCACAGCGCACATGACAATGATGTAGCTGTCAAACAGGGCAGCAAACACAACCAGAACCAGCAGGGTTTCGTGTCGCTGCCGGCGGAAATAGGTCTGATAGAGGTTCTCCAGAGACTCGGGTGCAAAAGTGAGACGCATGAAGCGTGGGAGGCAGAGGCAGCACCCTTGGCTGCGAACCGTTACCTCGTGCGTGCGCCCCACGGCATGGCCCGGGTCCGATGGTAGGGTCACAGAGCAGTCCGCCGAATACTCTGCTGAGTACTCCGGCTCAGAGAAGGCCCTGTTGCGAGGCATCGTGAATAATGACTACGTTTGGTATTCTTCCTGTGACCTAGTCGTAAAAAAGTGGAAATCTGTTTGTAGTTCTGCAGGTGTAAAATTCCTCAAGGTACTGTTGTAAGGTTCAAACGTAGGCCTACATCGTGCTCTCTCATCGGGTTCCCTTTTATTCTCCTGTGTGTAAACTCAACCTTTTGCCCTGAGGTGTCACGAATGTCCTTTAAATCCCACGTAGTGTCTTGATTGTCAGGATCTGCACTTTGGAATAGCTTTGCTCACATATTTGTTAGTTACACGCCTCTGACAGTGTCAGTTGATTCACCAATCCAATGTTCTCCAAATGTAGGCCTAAGGCAAAAGGAGATTTAAAGGGTCTCCTGGACCATGTTAATTTTCCTCATGTGAGCCCATGGAAAATTCACTAAGAATAAATTGGGGGCGATAATATAGCTTTGTTTCTTTTCGAATACAACACTTTGTTTACATTGCCACCCTTCACCTGAGATAACGCTTGACTAGCAATCCACGTTGGGAAAAACTGGGATTTTTAGGAAAATGACTGGAAATATGGACAGCTTGTGCAAGTTGTGCAAAAGAGGCCTAGATTCGTTTCTTCTTTGCAGTTGACAGACTGATACCGAGAGCAATGTCTTTCGTTTCCTTCCAATATTTAGCTTGAGAAAACTGCGCCTCTGTCCTCAGTTGATAATAACCCCGGAGCACTATGCGGGACTTCTGATTTTACAGTGCACACAGGAAATCGACTACATGTTGCGCTCTATGAAAAAGAGAAAAACGATAGAACTTGTAAAATGGATGTCCAAAACGGCACGATCAAGACTATCCATTTAAAATACTTAACACAGTCTTTGTTGCCGTATTATTAAGCAACCCGGTTTTCCAGCCTACAGTATAAGGACATAATATTTACATATTTCTTGCCCTCATTACACATATTTATGCGTTTGTTGCCTGTGATTTCAGGGTTAAATCGTGTGGCTACATTTCTATTTTGAAAAGGTGCTAGAGGACTGCTATTGTCGTACCCACTTAAATGATCGAATGACTGAAAATAATAAGCGTCATTATTTACCCATTCTGTATCCATTTAACATGTGGTGATGGCCAAAGATGAACGTGATCTTTCAATGTAGGTTTTCATTCTCCAGTGACTCGACGTTTGGCATCTCCTGTCTATCTATCCCTTTTAAAATGCCGCATGTGAACAGAGATTTTGTACCAGATGCTGTAAAAACCATCCGCATATTGTTGCATCCGTTTACAGAGCCATGAAAAAGCCACTTTCGATCTCCTATAGGTGGTGCTCGCTCTTTTGAGGATTAGATGTCACTTGTAATCAAAACAGTGCATTTGGGGTGTTTGTTATAAGAATAACATGAACATGTCCCTCTCGACGAGTAATAGACTACAATGGACTCGCCTTCTGCAGAAAACACGGAACAGCTCTGCTTTTTCGCCCTCGATCTTCACTTTCTACCCCTGATAAGCCCGTCCCAGTCTTTAGATCCCCCCCCCCCCCCCTTGCCTCCGATGTACAAAGTCAGAAATAGGGACAGACTATTCCAAATAGGATAACTAAATGTAAATAGCATATGGTTATTTATTATGACTGGATGAACTAATATGGCACTTGATTTCATTTTATTGATTAATTGCCATTAAAGTTCGCATAATGTTTTCCCGCCTCCTGGCCATACCACCACAATGTCTGAGTGCACTAATTGACTCTGACCATTATCACATCAAATGATCTACTTCTATAGATAAATAAATGTAAAATGGATCCAACAAACACCGTAAAAGAAATATGCATGTCACTTGAACCAGTCTTTGGGAGGGAACAATTGATAGCGTACTTATCGACAGCTGTTCCCGCATCGGCTTGAACAATCCAAACAAGAGCAGCAGTCCATTACACAACATCAGTTTATTTTGCTCACGCCCACCCTATTTCAAATCAAAGGTCACTTACATAGTTTAGAAAATCATATAGCGGGTGCGGCGAAATGATTGTTACTAGCGCCTAACAATGCAATGCAGTAAAATGCCAAACAGTGTGTGTGTGTGTGTGTGTGTGTGTGTGTGTGTGTGTGTGTGTGTGGAGCAGGAACTGAGTCTAGTCTAGGTGCTCCAGGGCTGTTCATGCACCATATGGCGTCGTTGTTCATTATTCTTTTTTGACTATGAGATGTGTTCAGGTTGTTGTGTCTGGTAATTTGTTTGTGTCCCAGAAACGCTACTGGCTGTGCCGAACCTGCCCGAGACCGGCTTCTTTCGTTGACACTGCCATTAGACCTGTATTGATTATTCCACTGAAACCCTGTATTGAACGTGTGATCAATACCCAGACCATTGACCTTTTTTTACTGGAAACAAACTCATCAACAACATCTCCCTGCCTCTCAGGCCCAAATTGAACAATCATACTTCCCCCTGTATTCATCCCTCTATAGCTTGGGGTGTGTGATACCCCATATCACAAGGTCCTCTCCCTTGTCACCATGCCACCCCCCCCATAAACACACCCGTGATCTTACTTTTGCCTCATTTTTTAAGAGCATGATGTATCAATTTGGATTTTGTCAAGGAAGCAGAGGTTAGAGACCACAAGAACACATGTGGACATATTTTTGAAGTTGTGCTAATCATGGAGAATTAACCTACCGCTACCGATATGTGCCTAGAGTGATGCAGCCATAGGCGGAAATCCCAGGGGGGACGGGGGGGACACGACCCCCCCATCCTGGGAAAAATATGATTTGTCCCCCCCAATCTATCACTGTAAACATAACTATGTAATTTCAATAATATTAATAATACGCAATGAAAGCAGTTGTGCTGATTATAGACACTTAATAGCGCCTTTTTAAGTTTCAAAAGATTGCGACCACCCCGCCCTTTGCCTCACAATGGTTTGATCCACTGCCAGTTCTTTAGCTGGCAAGGTAATAGAGGGTTCGTATCTACTGTCCGAAAGGCACATGTACGTAACTGACGTGAGGTTAATCCAGTCAATCGCGCCATAGCAATGTTTAAATTTTTATGTTGGCAGGGTTCACACACTAGCTGAATTTGCAGAGCTAGCGCGCAAACTAAAGCAAACATTAACTAGCAGCTAGCTAGTACCTATTCCATTAATTGTGGCGTCGTCAAAGATGGGATCTTTGCTATCGTCAGTTTATTCCAAGATCAGCATGCAGCTGTAGTGCTTCAAAGTCCCTGTGATAAGGTTAGCGATAAACTGAACAGACTACACTCTCTTATACCATTGTCTTAAATATATTTATGGTCTCGTTGCAAAAGCTAAATTGTCGCTAGTGTTGATAATGGATGGGAGAAGGGTGAGCCGGTCAAGGATCGATTCAGACAAGGTGGTAAATTGTATGACAAGCGACAGTTTAATTTAAGAGTAAAGATATCTGGTACAAGCGTATACGGACCTCGTTCATCAGCTCATAAGGAACCAGCAGAAAAGAGCCCAGATAACAAGAGTGCATAGACATTTTATACAGCACAGAAGTAGGTTAGTCTGGAAGTTTCGGGTCCTCTGGTTGGTCCTGATGAGTTGGGCGAGGTCCCTTCAGGCTAGTATCATTCTGTCCATTGGCTCTGAGTAGAGTTCTTTGTCTTCAGAAATGTTCAGCTAAAACAGGAGATTAGGTGTGTGCGTAGATGTTCCTGTCATATCTGTGTGTCTCTGTAAAATGTTCAGCCTAAAGAGGAGATTTTGTGTGTGCGTAGATGTTCCTGTTTTATCAGTGTTTATGAAAGGTTTGTGCCAGCCCTCTGTCCTTGGGTGTGTGTGTGTCTCAGTATCTCGTGAAATGCAGAACCAAGCACCCTTTTCTTATCAGTGTTTATGAAAGGTCTGTGCCAGCCATCTGTCTCTGGGTGTGTGTGGGTCTCAGTATCTGCTTATGAGTTTGTGGAAACCCTGTTTTGAAAGAAGTTCGTTATAACACGTAATAGCAATATGCTTGTGTTATTTTAAATGGTATTTATTACACTATGGAACTTTTTTAAATTTATTTTATTTCACCTTTTTTTTTTTTAAGATTATAGCAAACACCACAGAAACGGAATTGGTGCTCGCTAGCTTTACAAATTCAGCTATGTTTGGAAGCCAGCCAATATGAAACAAACTATATTAAAATTAGAAAAGGTTGTAGCATATGTGTGTAAATGTGTGTGTGTGCAGCTAGACCGGCCAGCCAGCCAGGTAGAAAAATGGCAAGAAAAGGTAAAAAGACGGACATCAGAGTATTTTTCAGTACACCAAAACGCAAAGTAAGACCTCTAGTAGCCTAATATCTCAAAGACGAGTTGAATAAATGTTCATAAGAAAGAAGTGAAATGCTAAGAATGTTTCACAATGATGTCATTAGGCAGAGCAGGCAACAGATGGCACACAGACAGCAGAGCTGGGGACAGATAGGCAGGGACAGACTGGCAAGACGGGAGTCTCAGGTAAGTTTGTTGAGTCTTTGTTTGGCAACATTATGAAAGGTTCTCAATTTTTTTTACTTGTAAAATAGGGACATAATTGGAAAATGCCATGGATACCCCCGCTCTCAACTTAAACTGATGACTAAACTAAGATTTGTTTATGGCAATGGTATTGCTGTTGTGATTAATTGTGTAGTTTTGGGTACCGGTAGTTAGGAGTACGGCAAACACCTTATTTCTTTTCTAGGAGACAGACTGAGTCAGTGAGGGTGGTGAAAGGGAAAGAGCCAGGGAGAGAGACTTCAGAGAACAATGTCACAGCCACGGCGGACCAGGTGTCCACCTTGTTGCCAGCAGCACCAGTATAGGGACAGTGGCACAGCATTGTCCAGTTACCTCAGTGATGGCAAACAAACCATATCAGCCACACCCACAATTTTTGACCCGCAAACTCTTGCCAACAGAGTGTTGACGTTTCAAGAGGCCCCAAAGCACAGAATGAAATTCTGAACATCATGGCCAATACAATCATTCGAGGCATTGCAGCTGAGATTAGATCTCTTCCGATTTGTACAATTTTCATTAATTGTTGATGGTACTCAAGATGTCTCTGGTGCTGAACAGGAGAGTGTCTTTTTGCATTATGTTGACCATGACCTTGTCCCTCACGAGGAGTTTATTGGGCTATACAGGGTGTCGGAGACAACAGGCGAGGGCATTGCGAAAGTGGCAACTGAAGTGTGGTTGAGGCTCAATTTGCCCATGTCTGGCTTACGTGGGCAGAGTTACGATGGTGCCTCAAACATGGCAGGAAAATACACAGGTGCACAGGCAATTGTGAGAAGGCAGCAGCCATTAGCCCTCTATGTCCATTGTGGAGCAACTGTGTAAATCTGATTACAAAGGCTGGCTGCTCAGCCTCCCCACTGATCCGGGATTCCCTTTCTTGGTCCATCAGTTAGGTGTCCTCTATGGCCAGTCAGGAAAGTTTAAGAGCATGTTTGAATCAATTGCCACGTCCAAAGAAACACATCTGCCCACCCGGAAACCCCTATGTCCAACAAGGTGGACTGTGCGGAATACTGCTATTAGAGCTGTGCTAGGGCAGTATGAGCGGGTACTAAGCAGCCTAGAGGAGAGTAGTTTTTAGTACATGACAGTACACTTACAAATTATTTATTTCATGTTATTTATTTAAAATTGCATACTTTGTGCGACATACTTGTGCATAGCTGCTGTTTGAAGAGTTGAGACACTGACTGAAGGATATTTTGTTTGATTTATTTGGTTTTTCATTGAAGTAGTTATTTTGCTTTTAGAACTGTACTTATTTTAAGCTTTTTGTTCTTGTAAAGATATTGTAGCAGACTCAGGCCAGTGGCACATTTAATGACTATATAAATGTATCAGAAAAAGTCAAATTAAAAGGTCAATTCAATACGGAGATAATTTGGATGGTTCTCAATGGAGATTATTTTAGATGAGATCACACCATGTTCATTGTATTTATGAAAACTACACCCATACAGTGTACAGTACCATTGCTACCTACTGGCCTTTCTTGATATTGCTAGTTGTAAGTACGAATACCTGCATACATACTGGACTGGTAAGGAGCACTGCTATAACTATTATTAGTAGTAGTATTATAATGATTTAAACATTTGAACAAGTTGGTTAAACCCTTCAGTTAACTACTGTACCTATCAATTATTCAGTTGTAGGAATTATGGTTCCTCAATATACATTTAACATATTACAACGTAGGCTATGTGTTACAGCACTACTTTTGGTGTCCCCCTCAGGAATTGCTCTTGAGAAAATGTAATGTAATTGTCCCCTCCAAGGTTGATATCAGATTTTCGCCCCTGGATGCAGCCCATTCAAATAGATGAGGCTTGTAGGTAACACTCTGTAAAAGTGATTCATTAATTGCTGGATTCCAAGACTGATGTTGCCGTGGAGAGACAGATTTCCCCAGAGAACAGCCAACAATAATTATTAAACAGTGCTCTTTACCACCAGCAAAGGCTGCGGTAGGACAGATGACGATGGTGTGCAAAATTAGACACAGATTATGGGAGGCAATGGATTAGGGTACATCCTTTAACAGTTGACAGATGATTATGTAATGTCATGATTTTATTCAGAGGCATAACAATTGATTGCTTTGCTAAAGCGGATTATACAAGTCCGGTTTTCAGAATGATCTCTTCCCAGTAGAAATGGGCAAGGGAATGGAGTGACAAATTAATCCTGTTTATTGTGTCTAACCATGTCTCTCCTCATGTGAGGGTTTTCTCTAGATTCATAAATGAACATTGTCCTATAACAATATCACAATCATGCTCTCAGTATCACTATTGTTTTAGAGAGACAATTTTTTTCATCATCCCTCTCATGTGATTAATCCAATACACTGTAACTATTTGAATGACCCTGTTGGGCAGAATCAGAATAGAACATCAGATGTGCATATTGTTTTCCATGGCATTGGCCACAGAGGACAAAGAAGAAACAGATTATTTGCACGAGGAAAGTGTTATAATCAATACATTGTTTGGCCAATATAGGCCTGTGCAAATCTTTTCTGCTGTCCATGATCTACAGAAGGTTTTAGATCTATGTAGAATAGAATACATCTATGTAAAACATTTGTTTGCAAATATTTGTCTCTTGTTTTGCAATGCTATTAAAATGTTTATTGTGTTTAGAAGAAAAAAAACAATACAGTTCAATCAATACAGTGTCACAGAACAATGTAATATGTTTCACCGGATATATAAATCTGAAGCCTCCGGTTGGCATTTCCGCTCACCACCAAATATGGTTATGAGAGGAAGCCCAGTGGCTGGCAGTGGGAGAAAATGGATTTGGGATTTTGATCTTAATACAGTTTTCTGTTCCCCAAACTAGAATCTGTTATGAACAGAGTGGACCAAGTTTTGTAGACTTTACCCTTTGCCAAAGTAAAATATACATGTATAAAAATGCTTTGTTTAGTAGCGCAAGAACAAATTGAGTTATTGCACACTTCACGGAGTAGACGTTACCTAAAGGAAATATGCAAATACCTGCTAGAACGCACCAATAGGATTTCGCTAGCTCGTGTTTGGCTCTGCCCACCTTGATTGTTCTGCCCACTATGATTACTTTTCGCCCAATGGAAACGACAGGGTGTGGTCTATCTAGGGATAGTTCAAATGTTTTTTTTGACAGTGTACGTACAGGGGCGTCTTTAATGACGTGGACGCTCAGATTGCACGCTGCTGACGTGTATGTAGGGAAGTAGCAAGCTGGCTACCTAGCTAGCTAGCAACTTTAGCGTTATTTTCATTAGATATGTGCAGCCAGTGACAGCTCATAATGGGAATAATAGCCAACTAATTGAAAGAATTGGCATCAGAAGAGAAATCGGAGCAGATTACACAGGTAGAGTTTGCTACACATTGGTTTGCAAGACCTCAAACACATTAGCATACACTACCCAGTGCACCATTCATGCTCAATTAGCTAACGTTAATGATTGGCTGGCATGCTAAAAGCTTAGATGGCGAGTTAGCTAGCTAGTTAAACTGTCTTGTACAGATGTATTGTGCAGTGACGATTGCAAAGATTTCAAGTTATGTAGTTAGCTAGCTAACAAGACTTTCGCGATGGGATGTTTATCGAGCTAACATTAAAATAACAAAACATGTTCTAGTTAGTTAGCAAACGATGTAGCAAGCGCCTTAGGCTTGACAGGTAGAAGATACCATCCCTACAGTTACTCTTGTTTTACACCTGAGGTCGTAACACAATCATGGTTACATTAACACACATTGGAGTCGGCGCGAGATATCGGTCGGAAAACCTACTTAATTGCAGGAATGGGATATGCCACTGTACTCCAAATGTTACCTTTATCCACACTGCTCCATCGAGAAGATTGAAATACTGCCAGTTTTCATCATCAGCTAGCATGATGCCAAAAAGGGCAGTTTCCCAGGAAAACTAGCAGTATTTCAATCTTCTCAATGGTGCAGTGTGGCATATCCCATCCCTGCATTGAGATACGTTTTCTGACCCAAATCTCACGCCGGCTCCATAGGGTCTTAATGTAACCATGATTGTGTACTCAGCTCTGTGTAAACACCTGTAATGGTAGGGTCAGGATCTTCTAAAACATGAAAAATATGTGTACTGTCTTAATACACAATTTTACACCACCATTTTCGGGCAATTTAGGATGTTGCAAACCGTGTTCAGCCAAGGGTGTGCAGCATGGGTGGGTATAATTTGTGGAACGTTCCAACAGGAATCTGTTCCAAAAACTTCGTAAAGTACAAGGATGCCAACAAACAACGCATACAAAGTAGCATGATCAATTCACCTAGTTAACTAAATGCCGAATAGGCATCAACTCACCACGTAGTTTATTCTTAATGTTTGTCCATAGGCTACCAGAGTGAGGACAGACATTTTTCGGAATAAACGTGGTAAGTGAAAAACGTAATTCAATTGCCCACTCCCTACCTGGTATCTTAATCTGCCGCGTTACAATTCTGTATGTATTGCTTGTTGGCAAGCTTGTTACTTACGACGTTTTTGGAACAGATTCCTGTTGGAACGTTCCACAAGTTATGCCCACCCTGCAGCATCCTGGTAGGGTCTAAATTGTCTGAAAATTGTATTTAACTTTGGCTTTCCACAGACTGTTTTGTGCAACCAAATACAATTGAAAGCAACACTAGTGCATATAAATACACAAACATTGCTAAAAGCAAGGATCTAGCTACTATTGTGTAATTATAGTTTTTCGTCTTGTAATTTGAGTACTCATGTGTCTGTTTCTACAGACAAGGAATTTGCCCTGAAGTGGATTGATTCCTTCAAGAGCCATGGGCAAACGGAGGATGCCAGACCTGTATAGGGCCCCCTTCCCCCTCTACACAATCAAAGTGGACCCCAAAACAGGATGGGTGATCACTGCAGGAGGTGGAGGCGGTTCCAAGACAGGCATAAAGAATGCAGTGGTAAACTACTGAATGTTTAGGTGATCATGTAATGGTTTTGCTCTATGGGCACAATCTCTCAATTTCTAGTCTCTTCTCTGTCTTCACACCCTTTTACATTGCATGTATTCTGTAAGTGTGAAAATGCAGAAACATTGTAGGCATTGTGATTCAGCATTTATTTTGATCTAATTAAATCTGAGTAATGTTGTACAGTATTTGCTAAGTGAAGGGACTGTCTTTTCAGCACTTCCTGGATTTGGAGTTGGTAGGAGACCAGCACTGTGCCACCCTGGTGCACTCTCATGACACAGACACGCGTGCCACCATGAATCTGGCAATAGGCGGGGATGTGATCGCCGCAGGGCAGGACGGCAGATGCAGCCTCATGCGCTTCAGACAACGCCAGCCCAGGGGCAAGGCTGCAGCCAAAGACGGTAAGGAAGGGACACCCCCAAAAACCTGCCATTCACTTTTATAAACCTCTTCATACACAAAGTTCAAATGATCTTTACAGATACATTTACTGTCACATCATTCCTATCTTACATTTAATCTCTTACATCTGTGTTTTTCAATCCTGGTCCTGGTGACCCAAAGGGCTGCACATGATTATTTTTGCCCTAGCACTAACACACCTGATTCATCTAATCAACTCATCATCAAGCCTTTGATTATTTAAATCACGTATGTTTGTGGTAGGGGGAAAAAACTAAAATGTGCACCCCTTTGGGTCCCCAGGAGAATGATTGGGCAACACTGCCTTACATTAACACATCACTATGCGCCTTATTTTCCAGCAGGGGGCGGCAGTGAGCAGGGCGCAGCTAGGAGACGAGCTGGGAAAGGGGGTAAGGGTAGTGAGGGAGCTGCTGCTAGGGGCAATGTGTCTGAGATGAATGATAACACCACCCAGATCTCTGTTGACACGTTTGGGGAGGTGCAGTCGGACCTCAACCCCCAGGACCCCCTCCAGAAGTGTGTGAGGTTCAGTCCCGATCTCCGCCTCCTACTGACTGGCGGGACAGACGGACACATCAGAGTGTGGGAGGTGAGTTTAAGTTATGCCAAAATAGCCGCCATGTTGCGACTTCTCCCCAATTGTTACTGTGCAGGTGTTGAGCTTGACTGTAATGCCTCTGCTCTCTCACCAGTACCCCTCCTTAAAAGAGAAGTTGGACTTCAAAGCTCATGAGGGGGAAATTGAAGACTTGGACATCAGTCCGAATAACAAGGTACTAAACAGCTAATAAGTATATGACCTCGATGTCTGTCTGTGTTGGAATCACAGTAATGAAGAGGTTATAAACTTAATATGCAAGCTAAACTGGTTAGTGTTTTCTGACCTGTGTGTGTGTTATTTTGTGTTTCTGTGTAGCACCTTGTGACGGTGGGCCGGGACTTTGCCTGCAGTATATGGAGTGGCAACCAGCTGGCCATGAGCCTCTGTTGGCATGAGAAGATGCCTCAGATAGCAGCAAAGTCATACCGCTATATGTCTTGCAGGCAAGCACATACCCCTTTCTCCTACGAATTTTCATATACCCTGTTACATCACCGACATTTGGCTCTGATCCAATGGCCACACTAGCATACCACATATGTTTTTTCGCTCTCCTGTTTAGGTTTGGAAAAGTCGAGGACCAGAAAGACGCCCTGAGGCTCTACACCGTCCAGATCCCCCACAAACGAGACAGAAAACCTCCACAATGCTACCTCTCTAAATGGGACGGCCAGAATTTCCTACCCATGCTGACGAACCCCTGCGGCACTGAGGTCATCTCCACCCTGGCTGTCAGGTGAGGGAGGATGGAGATGATACCTAGGATTCAATGAATCTTTCCTTGCCCACCTTCTGAATTGGAGAAGGTCCCTCCCCCCAGACCTTCTTTTCCAATGCATTTTGAGAAGGCAAATCAGAAAGGATGCGAGGAATTGAGCAAAGATGAATTGAGAAAGAGCCTTATTTGTTAATCTCTGATAAGGTTGCGTAACTGCTCATTGCAGGTATTTCTCTGTGACGTTACTGTGTCATAAATGTAGGGCTGATATGGCCAAAATATCATATCACAATATTTCTCACATTTATGATATGTTTTTGAATAGTAAAAGTTCTACATTTGCTTTATGAGTTGTGCAGGATCCTAGGGTGGCTACACATACATTCAAAGGGGCTTTCTCTATTCTGTACAATCAAACTTCAACCAGAAGTTGATCTAATTTGACAATTTCCACACTGCCACGTAGGTTTGATTTGATTTGGATCTCTTAGGTGCGCACAATATGCACAGAAAATCAAGGCCTTATTATTAACTAAGTATTGCGATTTAGATCAAAACACTTGGGTGTTGGAACTGTTGGAATCATGGAAATAGAATGATTATTCTACACTCACTGGAGAGTTTTAGGTACGTCACCCCATTCACAAAAATGGATTGCTCCTACAGACAGTGAGTTATGTGGCTTGCTATATAAAGCAGGCAGACCGGCATTGAGGCATTGTTACTGTTCGATTTAACGTTAGAATGGGCAAAGCGAGTGACATTTAGTGTGGTATGATCGTCGGTGCCAGGCATGCCGGATCCAGTATCTCAAACATCAGCCCTCATGGGCTTTTCACGCACAACATTGTCTAGGGTTTACCGAGAATGGTGCGACAAACAAAAACATCCAGTCAGCAACAGTCCTGTGAAACAGCTCGTTGATGAGAAAGGTTGAAGGAAAATGGCAAGAATCTTGCACTCTGACGAACAAATAACAGTGCACTACAACAGTGGTGTGCAAAATGGCATCTCGGAACGCACAACTCATCAATCCTTCTCATGGATGCGCTATTGCACCAGACGACCACACCGGGTTCCACTCCTATCAGCTAAAAACAAGAAGTAGCGGCTCCAGTGGCCACGCAATCACCAACACTGGACAATTGAGGAGTGGGACAACATTGCCTGGTCTGATGAATGATGTTGCGTCATGCTGATGGTGTCAATGGTACAGGGTGGTGGTGTACTGGTGTGGGGAATTTATTCCTGGCACACATTAGGTCCCTTGACACCAATTGATCAACAATAATTTCCAACACCTTTTGTAAAATCCATGCCTCAAAGATTTCAGGCTATTCTGGAGGCAAAGGGGGTGGAACCCAGTACTAGTTGGGTGTACCTAAAACTGTCCGGTGAGCGTTAGAATGTAATAGTGGGCACTTTGAATACACTGTTTGACATGTCAATGAATGAAACGGCCAAGCAGGCGTTCATAGAACTTGGAATTTCAATACTAATTGGAGGCGTTATTGTGACAGGGTAGGAACCAAAGTGTTGGTCAGTGTTTCCCATAGGAGTGGAACCCTATAAACTTTGGCTACATTAGAAGTTTCTCTTACTTCATGTAGCTAGCTAATATATTCATGCTTTGCCTATTCCTCTCTGATTTAGAAAATACTGTTGCATAAACAACATGCTGATTTAGGCCTACACCAGCACTGGTGTCAGGCTGTATTAGCTAGCTACATTTGCTCAAACTCAGTACATTTATTAGCTAACTAGCGATTTGCATTAGCAGCTAACATGATTATTTTAGCCACAACTTTCTAAGAAAAGACAAACTAGCTGTTTGCAGACAGTAAGATACAAACGAATAGTGTAATTATAGAACAATTATATTAAGCAGCAAAGTGGAAAGCAGCATCGCTGTCATCAACATATTGTTGCATCTGCTGCATTGACCATGCAGTGAACTGTCGGCAAATGATCTCGTGGTCTAACAGCAACTGCGTTCCTTCAGTGACGGGGCAGAGCTTGGGGAGAGAGACGACTCAAGTTGCGGAGTAAACTATTTTAAAAAACGGAGTGGCGTATCACATTTTAACAAACCAAACACTGAAATACCGTTACAGAAGGTAAAGTAAAAACTCAAACTGGTCTGTGCATCAATACCGGTGTATATAGTAAAATACGGTATACTGCCTATCCCTGAATAAATGTAATTGTTGTAGATATTTCTTCTTCCCTGTTAAACAGGAGTCAGTGGCTCTTTTTTATTCTTGCTGTGTTCCACAGTGACTCTGGAACCTTTCTCGGCCTTGGGACAGTGACGGGATCAGTAGCAATCTATGCCGCCTTTTCACTACAGGTAGACAAACACACACACAAATAATTAGCTGCCTTAGCTTATCCCTGTGTAACTCCCTATTTATCTTGTCTCATTGTCTCTGTAGAAGTTGTACTATGTGCAGGAGTCCCACGGCATTGTGGTGACCGATCTGGCTTTCCTGCCTGACACTCCCAAAGGCCAGAGCCTCAAAGGGAACAACGAGGCAGCCATGTTGAGTGTGGCTGTGGACAGCCGCTGTCAGATGCACACTGTACGAAACCGAAGTAAGTGGTTTGAATTGGTACCATTGATTTAGCATTGTGAGCAGTATTGTCTTTTCCTTCACCCTCCTTTGTACTCTCTCCCTGTATCTTCACCATCCCAGGATCCTTCCCTATCTGGTTGGTGCTGTTCTTCTGTGGCCTCATGGTGGTGGGAGCCGTCCTGCTCCTGCAGCACCTCTTCCCAGGATTCATGTAGACATTGACGAGGATGTTAATTGGAGGGAGAATGAAGGAATCCCAGACCGCCCTACAATCATCTTCAACAACCACAACCTCTAAGGAACTCCCCTGACGCAACTCAACCCTGGAACACGCATCCATCTCCTACCTATAGCCATCTTACCACACTTACCAAACCGTGGAACATTTTAACCACACTTGCCCAACCCTGGACTACATCTACTAGAGCCATTTACCCACTCTTAACTCAACCCTTCCAGCCCAACAACATTCCCTATATCAATTACTATATACCGTAACCAATATTTGTGTCCCCCATCCGTCCCTGTCATCCCCTAGCCCTGATTCAGGACAGCCCAGTGAACCATCTGTGCTCCTTCCACCCCCAATTCTGCGAGACTCAAGAATTTCCATTTTTTTCTTGATCTGTATCAATCAGTCATAATCTTCTTTTTGATTTTATACCATGGTGGGGAGTTAAGGGCTCAGCTTCAGCTCTATATCATCACGAATGTGCAAGGGCCTTTTTATCGTAGATATTTAAGAAAATTAAAAATGTAAATCATTGCTCTGTCAGTCTCCATCTGTCCTGTGCATACATAAACACACACTTGTAATTTTATCAAGTTGGTTGGATAACATTTCTGCATATGGATTTTCTGTACCAGTTTCCATTGAGGCCTGTTTTTCCTGCTTTGTCCACTAGTGGGCATCATAGACCAAATGTCTATCTAATATTGTTCATCCCAGACTGGAAAGCACGCCAGGCAACAGGGCATCATGACCTTCAGGAAAAACTAAATCAAATGTGTTTGTGGACTCCCCTTTAGCTCCATTTCCAATGTTGAAAGACCTGGCAAGTTGAGTTCTTCTCTGAAGGCTCCTGTGTAGTATCTCTAATCGTCTCCTTTCAGGCCTATTCCGGCATTAAACCAGATTGACAGGTGGAAGGGTGGTCTTTTTTCTGCTCCACACAGCTCAGTAGATGTGTTTATGTACAACCATTCAGTCTGGGCCCAGGGCTTGCTCTGATTCGTCAGAGCTGGACCGACTGATTCATATTAATGTGGTGGTCCTGAGTGCTCTAGCCAATCTCACGTCTCATTTAACACTACTTAGCTAAGGCAGTAGAAAGCGATAATGTTCCTAAATAAAAGATGAGGCAGGCTATGATCCAGTGTATGTGATGGTTTTCTGTACCTTGCAGAGTCTACATACTTGATATCAGCATAGTAGGGTCTTTTGTAGCATGGCATTCAAGATTCTGCATGTCCTAGACCAAAGCACCATGGAGAGTGCTTGGTTTGTTTCAAATGGCCGACTAACCCTATCATCAAGCTGTATAGTTCATCTGTGTTTGTTTCAACCAATTAAACACTTTATTGGAATCTCTTTTGTCGAGGCTTAATGGCCTTCAACTAAAGTGCTTTAATGATTTTCTCTTCCACTTTCTTCACACTCTTTAAAATAATGCCACCAGCCCGTCTGGGTACCTGAATATGTAACAGCTTGGTTCTGGCCCTTAGTCTCACCACCATCCCTCTACATGCCTGGCCTAAGCACTTGCGTCGTTGCAGAGATGGAAAGGTTGCCGTGATACACTGGGACGTGTTCATTAAGCACCAAATGGAAGACGACGGGACTAAAACGGGGAGGGACTACCTGGATTTATCCAATAAGAAAGGCACATTTTAGTTTCCCATTGCAAAACTTTTTTTTAAATGATTTCCGTTGTGTACCCTTATTGAACATGACCCAGGGGCATAATAACGGCACAAGTTGAAAATATTGGAGATACAAATTAGAGGTATAAAATGGACATTCTCTACCATGCGGAATAAAGAACTTTGTAATCTGGGACATTTTAAATGTTTGGTCGCACTAGTTCACATCATAACCTTTATAGGTGCTTTGCCAGTGACAACAAAGACACTTCTTTAGGAAGCAAGAAACCTTGAGAGGCTTGCATTCCTGGCATGTTGGCCGCAATATTGTTTGGCTTTGGCATACACGACACACTGGATGGGGTTTTAGCCTTAAACCAGCCAGCAGTTGGATTACAATTTTTTTTGATCAGAATTGACTTGCCAATTTCCCCTCCTCAACATGAAGGCCTTTGATCACTGATGGGTAGAACTTCAATGAGTGTGTGCTCTACCTCTGTTAAATTTCTGTCACAGCGGCAGGCAGAATATACCTTTTAAAGGTCGAATGCAGCTGGTTTTATTTCAATATCAAATCATTTCTGGGTAACATTTAAGTACCTTACAGTGATTATTTTAAATTAAAATTATCAAAAAGAACAAAAAATTAGCAAAGAGCAATTTCTCAAGCAAGAATTTTGTTAGGACTGTCTGGGAGTGGTCTGAGTGGGGAGGGGAAAACTGAAAACTATCTGTTCTTGGCAGAGAGGTTTGGAACTCTTTCTTATTGTTCTATTAACCTGGCAGGCCAAAACTCCATCCCACCAAGACAGTCAGAAATTCCAGGCAGTCTTTTCAAACAGCTCTTCCACTAAAAGGGTACTATCATAATTTTCACAATTTCACAATATTATTTCAACCTCATAGTGTGGAAGTATATACAGTATAAAACACAGGAAATCCCATTTTTGATTGCACTGGGCCTTTAAAGACATTCTCTGGTACTTTTGTATACTTTTTAGCCAGTAGTCTGAAAGTAGTCCCTGAAAATTGCATACTATGTGCAGATATGTGCACCACCTCATTGCTCTCGCGCTCTCTCTGCCGAACACTGAGTCGTTGGGCCTGCCCTGCAACCTCATTTGATAACGCTGGGCAGGCCTCTMGCTAGCTGTCACTCAAATGCGAGGAGCTGAAGCTCATTAGCTAGAACACAAATTGCTAGGGGGCTGTCCCATATAGAGGAAATGTAGGGAAAATGGCACAGGACAATTTCAAGAAAACAGTTGCTTTCAAACTAGGGATTTTGTGGCTAATTGTGGTAAGACAGTCATTCTGCTCATTGATTATGAATGTGTAACAGGGTTGGTTATGTTTCTACTTGACAGTGCAGAAATATGTATTTGATGTTTATGTACACATTTTGCTTGGTTGAATTTACATATCAATAAGGTGTTATGCCATCGGTCATGCATGCAGATAGGGGGAGATAGCAAATTTAAATTCTTCCCACTCTGATATTGACATTCAAGTGGTAGGTCACGTTCTAAAATACTGTATTCTATTTCCATATTTATAATGCGTAAGAGTTCACRATGCACATGTCCTGATGTGTACAGTGGCTTGCGGAAGTATTCACCCCCCTTGGCATTTTTCCTATTTTGTTGCCTTACAACCTGGAATTAAAATAGATTTTTGGGGGGTTTGTATCATTTGATTTACACAACATGCCTACTACTTTGAAGATGCAAAATATTTTTTACTGTGAAACAAACAACAAATAAGAGCGTGCATAGCTATTCACCCCCCCAAAGTCAATACTTTGTAGAGCCACCTTTTGCAGAAATTACAGCTGCAAGTCTCTTGGGGTATGTCTCTATAAGCTTGGCACATCTAGCCACTGGGATTTTTGCCCATTCTTCAAGGCAAAACTGCTCTAGCTCCTTCAAGTTGGATGGGTTCCGCTGGTGTACAGCAATTTTTAAGTCATACCATAGATTCTCAATTGAATTGAGGTCTGGGCTTTGACTAGGCTTTTCCAAGATATTTAAATGTTTCCCCTTAAACCACTCAAGTGTTGCTTTAGCAGTATGCTTAGGGTCATTGTCCTGCTGGACGGTGAACCTCCGTCCCAGTCTCAAATCTCTGGAAGACTGAAACAGGTTTCCCTCAAGAATTTCCCTGTATTTAGCGCCATCCATCATTCCTTTTATTCTGAACAATTTCCCAGTCCCTGTCGATGAAAAACATCCACACAGCATGATGCTGCCACCACCATGCTTCACTGTTGGGATTGTGTTCTTGGGGGTGATGAGAGGTGTTGGGTTTGCGTCAGACATAGCGTTTTCTTTGATGGCCAAAAATATCAATTTTAGTCTCATCTGACCAGAGTACCTTCTTCCATATGTTTGGGGAGTCTCCCACATGCCTTTTGACGAACACCAAACGTGTTTGCTTATTTCTTTCTTCAAGCAATGGCTTTTTTCTGGCCACTCTTCCGTAAAGCCCAGCTCTGTGGAGTGTATGTCTTAAAGTGGTCCTATGGACAGATACTCCAATCTCCGCTGTGGAGCTTTGCAGCTCCTTCGGGGTTATCTTTGGTCTCTCCAACCCTGATCTGTACTTCTCCACAACTTTGTCCCTGACCGGTTTGGAGAGCACCTTCATAGTGCCGCTTGCTTGGTGGTGCCCCTTGCTTAGTGGTGTTGCAGACTCTGGGGCCTTTCAGAACAGGTGTATATATACTGAGATCACGTGACAGATCATGTGACACTTAGATTGCACACAGGTGGACTTTATTTAACTAATTATGTGACTTCTGAAGGTAATTGGTTGCACCATATCTTATTTAGGGGCTTCATAGCAAAGGGGGTGAATACATATGCACGCACCACTTTTCTGTTTTTAATTAAAACATTTGTTTTTTAAACAGTTATTTTTTTATTTCACTTCAACAATTTTGACTATTTTGTGTATGTCCATTACATGAAATCCAAATAAAAATCAATTTAAATTACAGGTTGTAATGCAACAAAATAGGAAAAATGCCAAGGGGGGTGAATACTTTTGCAAGGCAATGTATATACAGTATATATGTGTATGATAACTGTTAGATATTGGGGGAGTCCTGGGATCTGCTTTTGTATGTTATTGCTGTAAGAGCGAGTTAGCTAGCATGCTCTAATTGTAATGGTCACATTAGCTCCCTGCTAATTCACAGTTATTTCCATGCTAACAGACGAATCCCGAATCTACAGCCATCAACATACTGTTGTCCTGAACATCTAATGTGCTTCCTTGTGTCTATTGTTAGGTACTTACATGTATTGTATTGTGTACTATTTTTGTCATTGTTATGATGTTTGATTACAAAATACCCAGTCTAATATTGACATGCAAGTGACGAATCAGGAAATCTACAACCATTAACATATCGTTGTCCTGCACATCTAATGCGCTTCCTTGTGTCTATTGTCAGAATAAACACAAACCAACTGGCATCACTGGCTGGACAGTCCTTTCTTTAAAAACACAACGCAAGAGAATGACGAAGTATGATCACATCTGTTACACTACTGGTGCCGAAACCAGTCATCTTGTCTTCGCTGGACAGCTGTTACACATGTATGAACTACACCAAATCAAATCAAATGTTATTGGTCGCATACATATATCTAACAGATGTTATTGCGGGTGTAGCTAAATGCTTGTGTTCCTAGCTCCTGCAGCTAGACATTGACACATCCAGCAAAAAGCGGGAGGTTAAAAAATTACTTAGTCGCTAAAGTACCGGAGCATGTCTTTAAGGCTTTCAATGAAAACAAATGTGTGCATGTGTGCACTCACACAGTGTGTTTGGCCAGCAGGTGGCACTGTGTGTCTGGCAAATTATTGCTGTATAGTGGTGAAAGTCCCCATGTTGTTGATCTAACCTACATTCTGATTCAGTTGAAGCAGCACAACCTTCCCACACATCCAAGCCAGTCATTACAGATTGGGGGGATAGACTCAGACTTCTCAGACTCAGAGGTCTATGGTTTCTCCAGAGAAGTCCAAGGCCACTTCACAATGGCAGTGTGTGTTTCATTATGAAGCTCTCTAAATGCTGTCTGTCCAGCCAGCCATCCCTGGTTTACTTGTCTATATGAGAGATCGAAAGGGCAAGTATCAGTCATCATTGTGCTGAAAATCCTGAGATCCATCAGTGAGACAAAATTACGTCCTAAAAGGTCAACAGCCATGTTGGCGCAACCCCCTCGCCCCTCCAAAACATAATTCTTCTCACCAAATTGTGAAGCCGATTCAGACATTTCCCCAAATACACCCCCGCCCTGCAGCCAGCCTCCTCCACCCCACGGCCCGCCCCTACATCAGCACAAGGCAGGAAACCCAACTCCCACCTCTCACCTACATCGCAGCCCAGCAGGAAATGAATTCCCCAGACAGGCCAGTGTCTCAAACTCCATGAAGAGGAAGAAACACCATCTCTTTCTCTTTTTTTCACCTTCTGTCCTCCCAACAACGCACATACCCTGTCGGCCCGCTGTCTTAATCTTGCCAGACCAGTAAAATGGTTTCAATTTGTCTAAGGAATTGACTGGTGGCATGGGGCAAAATGGCTAGACAGAGAGCGGGAAGTTTGTCATTCTCCATAGTGGTGACTAAGCCAGTGACCATGTTTATCTGTCACATCGGGTGATTGTTTTGGCGTACCTCTGATAATACAGTAATACAGTAATAATGCAGACCAGGGTCATGTGGCTCAGTGGATGGGTTTTGTTGGCTGGCCAGTCAGCCTGGTCTGCACAGAGCATTGGGGACTCCTGTTCAAATGAGACTACTAAAACACTATTGTTTTCATGAATGGATATGTGAGTTCACGGATGAAACCTTGTGGGACAACATGGACTCAGGGGTAGATGTAGCATAGCAAATGTAAATGCGGTACACCCCAATTAGTATGATATGTAATGATTTGTATGGTATGTATTAATTTGTGGATGTCCATTATCCATTTCATATGATGTTACGAATTACAATTTGTGTGAAATGTTACAAATTGCAATTTGTACATTAAATTACGAATTGCAATTCGTACAATATTTTACGGATTTGCAAAATGCATGATATGTTACGAATTCCAATTTGTTGTGGCTAATGTTAGCTAGGTGGCTAATGCTAAAGTTAGCTAGATGGCTAACATTAGCTAAGCTAGGGGTTAGGGTTTAAGGTCAGGGTTAAGATTAGGTGTTAGGTTAAAGGGTTAGGGGAAGGGTTAGCTAACATGCTAAGTAGTTGCAAAGAAGCTAAAAAGTAGTAAGTAGTTGCAAAGTTTCTAATTAGCTAAAATTGTCCGTGATGAGATTTGAACGTTTGCGTTATATGCCTACCCATCCACCCCGACCAGCCATCCTACTTTTGTTTTTGCCTTAAGTAACCATCACAAACGTAACATATCATACTAATTACTACTAATTTGAGGGTCCTGGATTTACATTTATTATGTTACGTCTAGTCTATGAGACCAGGCTGTGTGGGACCACTGGTTCAGATACTGTCATGTTGAATTACAGGGAAACATTGATCTTCTTTGCACTTCTCTTCGCTTCTAGTGTTAAAACGCTTCAAACTCACCCAGTTGGATACAGTTATGGTATCAGAGAGCAGCCCTTTAAATGGATTTCAAAGATGTGATAAAAATCATAAAACATGCATGTTTCCACTATAAAGGCAGGCCTCTCCCGTTGCTGCTTCAGGTGTGTTGAAAATCAATCATTTCAAATTAGGGAAGGAAAAAAATGCATTCTCCCGGAAGAAAAGGTTTCCCCGGGTCGGAAGCACATAAAATACAGTCTTAAATGTAGTACAGTTAAGCAACCATGAAGGGTAATGTGAAACAGACAAGCAGGGCAAACATTATACCTGCCTTTGCCTCTATCAGCACGGCAAACAACTAAGATATAAAAGAGACCCACACACACACACACACACACACACACACACACCTGTCTCTTATACACATCTAGATGTGTATAAGAGACAGACCCCATACAGTGCCTTCAGAYAYTATTCARACCCBTTGACTTATTRCACATTTTGTTGTGTTACAGCCTGACTTCAAAATTTATGAAATACATTTTTTGGTGGTTAACGTTAGCCACTTAGGTAACGTTAGCCACTTAGGTGACGTTAGCCACTTAGGTGACGTTAGCCACTTAGGTAACGTTAGCCACATCAAATTGGAATTCATAACAATAATGTTTTGAAAATTCGTAAAATATTGTACAAACCCGTACATCCTTGTGTTCTCCATCGATCATCATGTGCATCAAAGCCATATCGCAACATTGGTATCCCACGTGTCTGTTAATTGAGTATTGCATAAGACGGCTACACTGGAGATTTTTTCTCTGACTGTGGCTATCAGGACAGTGTTTGACGTAGAGTCCTGCACAGGCATGAATTTTAAGCCTGTGCCTGCAACGTTCAGGCTCTACCCTACCCAGGCCGGATTGCTTAAAGTCCTAGCCTTGCCTGAAACCCAAAATAACTTCCCCCATTAGTAAATCCACTAGCTGCTACTCTCTGTCTGTTACTCGCTCCCTGCGCACAGCTCACTCTGCATGCGCTCTGCTCATGGAGCTCAGAGTCTGTGAGTATCTATAGCAACCGCTCCGCTTGGGCTGCTCTGCTCAATGAAGAGACATGAGAGAGCAGTTAGCTGTTAGCTACTTTTTGTCTCTCTAAACTCAGACAAAACTCAAGGAACATCATCATCGTTTCTTTGAAATGTAATCTAATCTCGCAGGGCTCTAGTTTGAAGAAGTCGCCCCCTCCTGGTAGCCTCTGCAGCCCAGAAGCCTAACCTTTCATAGCCACATCACAGCAGCATACCGCACAGCAGTGGAGAGGCCAGGCCAGCTGCCTTTGACTTAAACCTCCTGTCTACTCATCTCCATCTCTCAGCCCTATCTTGGATGGGAGAGAGGGAATTCCTTATCGTATGGTCCTCTCTATAGATATAAAACGTTTTATATGAATGATATACGACCGCTCTTAAGGTCTTTTCATCCATTATTGGGAACCGACAAAGAGCGAGGAACCACTTTGAACAAAATGTGTAACATACCTTTGTACAGCACCATAAGTGGTACAATAGATAGGCTGTGTCTGCATGCATGTGTGTGTAGGCTATTTCATGTTTGACTTTGATTATGTGTGTTTGTTAGAGTGAGTGTAATTGTGTGGCATAGAACTGAAACAGTGTAGTGTGCTTATGTCTCTTTCTGTGTGTGTTTGCAGTGTGGTGAGTGAATATGTATTTGAGTGCACTGTATGTGTGGCTGTGTATTTGAGGTGAGTACAGCATATGGGGGATGGAGTGACTGTGTGCTTGGGGATTGAGTGACTGTGTGCTTGGGGATTGAGTGACTGTGTGCTTGGGGATTGAGTGACTGTGTGCTTGGGGCTTGAGTGACTGTGTGCTTGGGGATTGAGTGACTGTGTGCTTGGGGATTGAGTGACTATGTGCTTGGGGATTGAGTGACTGTGTGCTTGGGGATTGAGTGACTGTGTGTGTATGTGGGAGAGTGCTGTCGTCTAGCAGTGTGATTGTATGAGGTGGAGGGGTAGCCAGAGTGGCACCAGGTACAGTGCTTTATCAGAGATGGAACACATTAAAGAGTATTATTGCTTCAGCATGTTTCGACCCACACTTTACTTCACTCCCACTCACTCCTATCACAACCAGTTTGAATTGGAAGGGTTAGGGGTTAGCTTTAAATTCCACAGATAAATTATACATTTATTTTCATTTGCGCTCAACCCTGTCTCTTTATGAGTGTCTCTGTGTGGTGTGTGTGTGTGTGTGTGTGTGTTGTGTGTGTGTTGTGTGTGTGTGTGTGTGTGTGTGTGTGTGTGTGTGTGTGTGTGTGTGTGTGTGTGTGTGTGTGTGTGTGTGTGTGTGTGTGTGTGTGTGTGTGTGTGTGTGTGTGTGTGTGTGTGTGTGTGTGTGCGTGCTGCGTGTCTGCGGGCTGTGTGTGTGTGTATACTGTATCTGTCTGTGTGTGTTCATTTGGCTTCCAACCCTGTGCACATGGCAACGTAAGACGAAACAGAAAAATACTGCTTGAGATTGTTGGTGGTCATTCGACCACCAGTAAAACGTTATCAGCCATGAGTTTAATTTTGTGGTGGGCAGAGAAAGAAAGAAAAAGAGTTTGTTTTGGCAAGAAGCTGTAGGGATGGGCTGGAAAGAAAATAGCAAATATGTGTGTCAGGGACTTTAATTGTATGGCCCCTTAATCTGGAATGATTCACCCCCATGTCTGGGAGGCAGAAAGTGAGTCAGTTTTTAAATGTGGACTAGAACCTCATCTCGATCTCCCTCCCATAGCGTCCAGTGGCCATGCGCTGTTTATTCTCATCCGGCCATTGTTTGAACACTGCTGACCCGTCTCACCAACTCAGGGTGGTATGCTAAACAGGGAGTCTTGCTGGCACGGATTAAACAAACACACACACGCATATATACATATAGCCACATGCGCACAGACAGACAGACATAGGCTGTAGACTTGATAGCGGGGTGTGCCTCTGTAGACACCAAGTCCTACCCAAAACCTGGCAGGCCTATGTCTTTCTAAACATTGGTGTTCAAATGGTATCTGTCAATGCCATTTCAAAACGTCATAACTTTCCCCACAGGAGAGGTCAAATATAATCAGATTACATGGGATGGAATGACACCTGATGAGAACTAAAGCCCACGTGTCTTAGTCTAGTCTAGCGTCTAAGCTCTTACCCTATCAGCAAACCCAGGCCAGTGGTGACCTAGCCACAATGAGCCAGGCGGTGAGTAAACCGGGATTTCCAGCGAGAAAACCCTGTCTCCCATCCCACACACTCACACACAGACACACCACAAGTGTCTGCGCTGGGGCCCCTCTGCACTGACGTCAGCCATGGAGTCAGCCGGCCCACGGCTGGAGTGGAAATCTGTCGCACACAGCTAAAAGTAGCCATGTCCGTGGATGTGTGTGTAAATACGCCAGAGCCCAAATAGAAGGCCACATAAACGAGAGGAAAAAAACAACAAACAAGAAATTAAGAATGTAAAAGTATCTGTTTTTCCTTTTCATGAACAAAATCTCCCAAGATAAACAAAATAAATCTCTTTAACTCTTTTGATATAAAAAAAGCATAACCCTGCAATGCCTGACCAAGCATGTCCTATACATATAAAATATTAGGCTATATATTAAAATTGTAATTGGCATATCACCACATACACACACAACCAATAGCTACAGTATGTTGAATTTGCTGGCAGAACAGTGTTGAAGTTATGACTCTCCTGGCTCGTGCCCACCGGACAGTAGACACAGAGCGGAACTGGACCATGGCAGCCAAGCTGTACGGAAAGCCACAGACATGTTATTGAGGCTGTGACGCAAAGCCCTGCATGTCAACCAAACTATATATAACCAGCAGTAGGATGTTTGTTTGTGTGTCACACGTCATTGTTTCTAATCATACTGTGCATTGTGCCATGTGCGTAGAGTCTGGCCTACAAGAAAGCCTTGGTGGCGAACCTTAACTACGGTTCTGCCCACCCATTTAGTCACAGTCTGTCTGGGCCGTAGACGGGTTAGCTGACAGCGTCACGAAAACAATGCACAAGCGTCAATGTGGCAGAAGTCTGTGTGTTTATTTATGTTTTCAATTAACATTGGAGACTAAATATAGTTTACATGTTGTGAACAATGTAAGCCAACCCCATCTGTTTTGCCCCATAGTTGCGCATGTGTCGGTTTTGTGGCTAAACAACCAACCCATCTAATGGTCTGGGCACTTTCTCCCAGCCTGATATATACCACTCTGGAGAGAACAGGGTGCCACGGGAGAGTGGGGGCGTTTTGGGGGTGTCTGGTTATCGGTAAACCAGAAGGAATAATTTTTACTCTTTTTTGTTGTCACCGTGGTGGGTATGGTGCGCGAGTGAGGGACAGGGTACTAGATGATGGGAATCTGGGTGCACACGCTCTGGCCCTGCTGCTGCTGCCATTTTGAGTTCCGAACACAAACATGGAAAAGACAACATGGTCGCATTAAGAGAAGGGCTTTGGTTTCTGACAAAAGGGTAATGAAACAAAGAAAATGACAGGGTGAGTGGAACAACTATGTCCCTCTGTCCGACTGTCTGTCTGACTCCCTCCTTCCCTTTCCCTCMGTCTGGCTGTGGGTGACTTGAACAGTCTTGGCCCATAGAGCAGCATGGGGCTTGCCTGCTGAGGCGAGACAGTGGGAAAACTGATGCTGCGACAGGACAGGGGTAACTGGATCATTATGTTCCACAGACAAGTTTGAAGTCTTCTAAAACGACTCACATCTTCACTTGTCAACATTTGGAAATGATATATTACTGCTTCATGGCTTATTTCTGGTATCTCTCACAGACCCACAGTCTGGCCTGGTAAACTCGCAGTGATGACAGAGATATGGGTAAACTTGGTCAGCCAGCCGATGGAGCTAAAGCCATGTGTGACGCGTCACAGACACGTTGTGGGGCTTGTGGTGGGGGGCTCCCTGCTGGTGACGGCACCACTTTCTCATCCACCCGCTCTTTAAGACGCAAGCGGCACAATGAAATTATATGTCTAGCCCAGGGCAAACATTGTGTGATTCAACGTGACGCGGTTTGATTCCTAGTAGTAGCGTATGATTTTTGTGTGGTGGTGGTGCTATGAGAGAGGTAGAATGTATGTTTATGTGTGTGTGCGTTTGCCGCAGGGCTGATGAGTTAGATCAGCGATTAATCTTTGGTTTGCAGTGATGAGACATCCTCCTCTCACAGGTGGGCCTCTGTCTCTCGCAGCACTGGATAGTTAGCAGAGCAAACACGAGCAGGGGCCATTTTGACTCCTGTGAGGTGAAATAAATCAGAGGGTCTCTCCAGCTGTTCCTCGATCAGTCCAGTCCAGATTGAGTCAGGCTGAGGCAGCAGTGCTGGGGGGCAGTGGGGCTCTCACATGTGGGTACTCAGGCTCATTAGTTGGAGGTCAGGTACCAGTCCTGCAGAATGGTGATGGTGTTGATCACCACGTGGCTAACGGCTAGCTAGAGGTCCATTTCTCCATGCTGGTATGAGAGGGCCAGGGAATTTAAAACAGTACAGTCCCACTCTCCCTGGATAGTGTCCTTACAGTGTTAGTGGGGGTGGTGATCCCAAATATATCTGGTCTGAATCCCAAACATCTCCCTTCAACCCTGCTATGCCACTTTAAATAATGTCACTTTAATAATGTTTACATATTATACATTACTCATATCACATGCATATAGTGTATTTTATACCATCTACTGCACTTGCCTTATGCCGCTCGGCCATCGGCTCATCCATATACTTATATGTACATATTCTCATTCACCCCTTTAGATTTGTGTGTAGTTGTTGGGGAATTGTTAGATTACTTGTTAGATTTGTGTGGTATTAGGTAGTTGTTGGGAATTGTTAAATTACTTGTTCGATACTACAGCACTGTTGGAACTAGAGACAAGCTTTTCGCTACACTCGCATTAACATCTGCTAACCATGTGTATGTGACCAATAACATGTGATTTGATTTGAATGAGACAACCACCACACTACTACCGGTAGTCTGGCACTTAGTCTCAGCATCAGAGAGGAACGTAGGTAGCTGACTAGCAATTTCCACCTAGGACTATACCTCCTGATGGATGCATCTGACTGGTGACTGCAAACATACTCACTAACACAACACAAAC
The DNA here is from genome assembly GCF_002910315.2 of Salvelinus sp. IW2-2015. Lineage (NCBI taxonomy): Eukaryota > Metazoa > Chordata > Actinopteri > Salmoniformes > Salmonidae > Salvelinus > Salvelinus sp. IW2-2015. The sequence continues at coordinate 21,312,311 of NC_036845.1, forward strand.
ACACACATACTCATACACAGTCATTTTATTTGCATGAGGAGAAGTGTACATGTAGGAAAAGTCACACCCATCCTAAACCGCATTAAAAAAGATGTTGGTAATCATCTTTAACATATGAAATACATTAAATCGATTTTTGGGGAGGTGAGGCAACTGCACAGGTTTAGACTATTCCTCTATAAATAYAATAAAACTATAAAAAATGATCTTCTGGTAAAACAATCAGTGGTCTCGTAAACAACACGCCCCTAAACGCCTCTGCGAATTTGGCACTAAATGTCACAGCGCACTGAATCTGGCAAGTGACAGCCATCCGAAAACCCCATGACAAATGCAGGAACAATCTGTCTGAAACATAATGTTGTGTGTCAATGACTGGACAGTCTCAGACTGCAGGAGTGCATTCTAGAATGTCTACTGCTATTGGCATCGCTTGTCATTACACCACACGATTGGTCAGGAAACATAAGTGTATGTTTAAGTCCTCGGGTCTTTTTTTCTCAAGTTTTAAGCCAAACAGACTGGTTGTTTCATTAATTGAAATTATGGAGCCTTGCATAATCTTTAAAAAACCCTAGTGTCGATTGAAGCACCCGTGCGTCAATCTAATTAACATAATACAAAAATCCCCATAAAAATCAGTCTGTTTAAAACTAAAGATTTTGGATTTTTTTGCATGGATCTCAATCCACCAATGTCAGCTTTTCCGCATTTACGGTGGAAAGTGACAGAGCTACAGCACTGTTTGTCAGACCAGGAGACATCCTGAAAATCGGTCTTCTCTTTGAAAACGTCTGTAGCGTCCGAACGGTTTGGCCTACAACTAATATATACCTGCAGGGGTCCTAAAATTCAAAATTAAATAGCTAAATGATCCATGGTATGACCATGTTAAAACAATTCCATATGTTACCTTAGTAGAACCCCCTCCCCCCAACTCTTGTACTTTTAGGATTCATTTCTGGATACGTCTACAAGTCACGTTGTGTTCAAGTTCCATGTGGCTGTAGACACGTTTTAAATAACATGACATTTCTGTACAGCACTGTAATGACTGCAAAACGTTTCAAGATGAAAGGGTACAGCGTTTGTTTGCACATTACATTAACCTAAGTATTTCCTGGGCAAACAGCATGATGAAAAGGAACGTGTAAATGAAAATATAAAATGTACAAGTGTGCTCCTGAGTGGGCTAGCTTGAAAAGTGCATGATGCCACATCCCAGCGTAAGACACGGGATGTGTTTGAACTGCAAATCAGTGTGTGCTCCACTGGCGGCGGTGTGATTAGACAGGTTGGGTAGAGTAGTGTGGAGCAGAGAGTGGCGGATGGGGAGGGCCATCTATGGGCTCTATGTGCACAGAGCAGGCACTGTCTCGTGGCAGTAAGAAAGTTAGAATAATATATACGTTGGACGAGGGCCCACTATTAAAGATGGAGCCTACTCGAGGCAGTTGTATAAACTTCCGAGGACTTTCAGTGTCTCTCTCTCTCTGATGTCAAAGGCCTTTTGGAACACTTAAATCGAATCACTGTAATGGACAACGAGGGGGGAAATTGCGAACAAAAAGCGACATTAAATTAGATTTCCTCCTCCTATTGGGTTCCGAGGTTTCACTTTCAAACAAGGTGCACCCATTTTGCATGAGAACTTGAGGTATTTCATTATTTGATCACACTTTGAAATGTTAATAGGGCAAAATTTGAATGTGATCCCTCTTCAAAATAAGCACCAGCAGGGAGGGTCATATTGTGATTGGAGGGTTTAGTGTTTATCCTGCATTTGGGCCCCACTCTCTGCTTCAGGAAGGTTTTCTCTGGCAGGGATGACCCAAAAAGGCTCAAATAAAGCAGTGGACGTCAAATTTTCTTTGGTGAGTTTCTGTCACCCTGGGTGCTCCAACTGCCCACCCCCCAGTGAAAGAAAACATGGCGGCCCCCGCAGGGCCCTGAGTCAACACTGGCGGACGCCTGCAGCTGCTTTTCTAATCACAGGAAAGCCTATCAGCGGCAGCATAGTGCGGACACAGACTACATACTCCACTCTCTGTCATACACTCTCGGGGACACACACACACACACACACGGACATACACACACACACAAAAACCTGGATGACTAATGCCTGCATTATGAGTTCGACTCCGAGTTTCATCATCATCGTAAGACCAGAGTCTTATCTGTCGCAAGGCATTCACATCTTCATTTTTCTACTTAATGAAATTTGTTAAATMTATTTTTTATTTCACCTTTATTTAACCAGGTAGGCCAGTTGAGAACAAGTTCTCATTTACAACTGCGACCTGGCCAAGACAAAGCAAAGCAGTGCGACAAAAACAACAACACAGAGTTACACATGGGATACACAAACGTACAGTCAATAACACAATAGAAAAATCTATATACAGTGTGTGCAAATGTAGTAAGATTAGGAAGGTAAGGAAATATATAGGCCAGAGTGGTAAAATAATTACAATTTAGCATTAACACRGGAGTGATAGATGTGCAGATGATGATGTGCACGTAGGGACAARGGGGTGCAAAWGAGCAAAAATAAATAACTATATGGGGATGAGATAGTTGTATGGGCTATTTACAGATGGGCTGTGTACAGGTGCAGTGATCGGTAAGCTGCTCTGACAGCTGATGCTTAAAGTTAGTGAGGGAGATATAAGTCTCCAGCTTCAGTGATTGTTACAATTCGTTCCAGTCATTGGCAGCAGAGAACTGGAAGGAAAGGCGGCCAAAAGAGGTGTTGGCTTTGGGGATGACCAGTGAAATGTACCTGCTGGAGTGTGTGCTAATGGTGGGTGTTGCTATGGTTACCAGTGAGCTAAGACGGGTCTTTACCTAGCAAAGACTTACAGATGACCTGGAGCCAGTGGGTTTGGCGACGAATATGAAGCGAGGGCCAGCCAACGAGAGCGTACAAGTTGCAGTGGTGGGTAGTATATGGGGCTTTGGTGACAAAACGGATGGCACTATGATAGACTACATCCAATTTACTGAGTAGAGTGTTGGAAGCTATTTTGTAAATGACATCGCCGAAGTCAAGGATTGGTAGTATAGTCAGTGTTACYAGGGTATGTTTAGCAGCATGAGCAAAGGAGGCTTTGTTATGAAATAGGAAGCCGATTCTAGATTTAAGTTTGGATTGGAGATTCTTAATGTGAGTCTGGAAGGAGAGTTTACAGTCTAACCAAACACCTAGGTATTTGTAGTTGTCCACATATTCTAAGTCAGAATCGTCCACAGTAGTGATGCTAGTCGGGCGGGCAGGTGCGGGCAGCGATCGGTTGAAGAGCATGCATTTAGTTTTACTAGCATTTAAGAGCAGTTGGAGGCCACGGAAGGAGTGTTGTATGGCATTGAAGCTCGTTTGGAGGTTTGTTAACACAGTGTCCAAAGAAAGGCCAGAAGTATACAGAATGGTGTCGTCTGCATAGAGGTCGATCAGAGAATCACCCGCAGCAAGAGTGACATCATTGATATATACAGAGAAAAGAGTCGGCCCGAGAATTTAACCCTGTGGCACCCCCATAGAGACTGCCAGAGGTGCGGACAACAGGCCCTCCGATTTGACATACTGAACTCTATCTGAGAAGTAGTTGGTGAACCAGGCGAGGCAGTCATTTGATAAACCAAGGCTGTTGAGTCTGCTGATAAGAATGCGGTGATTGACTTAGTCGAAAGCCTTGGCCAGGTCGATGAAGTTGGCTGCACAGTACTGTCTTTTATCGATGGCGGTTATGATATCGTTTAGGACCTTGAGCGTGGCTGAGGTGCACCCATGACCAGCTCAGAAACCAGATTGCATTGCGGAGGTACGGTGGGATTCGAAATGGTCGGTGATCTGTTTGTTAACTTGGCTTTCGAAGACTTTAGAAACACGAATATAGATACGGTATGTTGAATTTGCTGGCATACACAGTTGAAGTTCTGACTCTCCGGCTCGTGCCCACCGGACAGTAGACCGTAGAACACCAGAGCAGAACTGGACCCAAAGCCACAGCCATGTATTGAGGCTGTGACGCAAAGCCCTGCATGTCAACCAAACTATATAAACCAGCAGTAGGATGTTTGTTTTGTGTCACACATCATTGTTTTTAATCATACTGTGCTTTGTGCCATGTGCGTAGAGTCTGGCCTAAAAAAGAAAGCCCTTGGTGGCGAACCTTAACTACATTCCGCCCACCCATTTAGCCACAGTCTGTCTGGGGCCATAATGGGTTAGCTGACAATGTCACGAGAACAATGCACACGCTTCAATGGGGAAGAAATATGTCTGTTTATTTACGTTTTCAATTAACATCGGAGACTAAATAGTTTACATGTTGTGAACAAAGTATGCCAACCCCATCTGTTTTGCCCCATAGTTGCGCACGTGTCAGTTTAGTTGCTAAACAACCACCATCTAGTGGTATGGGCACTTTCTCCTAACCTGCTTATATACCACTCTGGTGAGAACAGGGATGCCACGGGAGAGTGGGGGCGTTTTCGGGGCGTTCTGTTCCCTTCGACTTCTATTTCGGTAAAACCAGACGGAATAATTTTGACTCTTTTTTTTTTGTCACCGTGATGGCTATGTGCCCGGAGCGAAGGACAGGGATTAAATAACACAGATGGGTGAACACGCCCTGGCCCTGCTGCTGCTTGACTTTTGGGTCTAATAAGGAGTTCTGAAACTCAAACATGAAAAGACAACATGGTGCGCATTAAGAGAAGGGCTTTGGTTTCTGACAAAAGGGTAATGAAACAAAAGAAATGACAGGCGAGTGGAACAACTATGTCCCTCTGTCTGTCTGACTCCCTCCTCTCCCTTTCCCTCGTCTGGCTGTGGGTGACTTGAACTGTCTTGGCCCGTTAGAGCAGCATGGGACTTGCTGCTGAGGCGAGAGTGGGAAAAACTGATGCTGCAGCAGGACAGGGTAACACGATCATTCTGTTCCACAGACAAGTCTGAAGTCTTCTGAAACGACTCACATCTTCATTGTCAACATTTAGAAATTATATATTACTGCGTCATGGTTATTTCTGGTACTATCTCAACAGACCCCACAGTCTGGCCTGGTAAACTCGCAATCGATGACAGAGCATATGGGTCAACTTGCTCAGCCAGTCCTTGGAGCTAAAGCCATGTGTGGCGCGTCACAGACACACATTGTGGGGCTTGTGGTGGGGCTCCCTGCTGGTGACGGCACCACTTTCTCTACCGCCCGCTCTTTAAGCGCACAATGAAATTATATGTCCAGTCCAGGGCAAACATTGTGTGATTCACCGTGAGCGGTTTGATCCGCAGTAGTACGTATTGGTTGTGTGTGGCGGTGGTGCTGTGAGTGAGTACTGTTTGTTTATGTGCGTGTGCGCTTGCCGCAGAGGCTGACGTGTTAGATCAGCGATTGAGCTCTGGTTTGCCGTGATGAGACTCCTCCTCTCACAGGCGGCCTCTGTCTCTCGCAGCACTGGATATTAGCAGAAGTAACCACGAGGCAGGGGCCCATTTTGACTCCTGTGAGGTGGATGAAATAAATCAGAGGGACTCTCCAGCTGTTCCCCGGTCAGACCAGTCCAGACGGAGACAGGGCTAGGCAGCAGTGCTGGGGGGCAGTCAGGCTATACTAGGGAGTCAGTTAACCCGGTCTGCAGACTACCTGTGATGGGGATGATCACACGTAGGCTAACGGCTAGCTAGAGGTCCATTTCTCATGCTGGGATGAGAGGACCAGTGGATATAAAGAGTACAGTCCCACTCTCCCTGGATAGAGTGCCTACAGAGGTAGTGGCGGTGGTAATCCCAAATATATCTTGTCTGAATCCCAAACATCCACCTTCAACCCTGCATGAATGAGACAACCACCGCACCACTAACGGCAGTCTGGCACTCACAGTCTCAGCATCAGAGAGGAACGTAGGTAGCTGACTAGCAATTTTCACCTTGACTATACCTCCTGAGATGCATCTGACTGGTGACTGCAAACATACTCACTAACACAACACAAACACACATACACACATACTCATACACAGCATTTATTTTGCATGAGGTAGTCACACCCATTCTACACCGCATTAAAGAAGATGTTGTAATCATCTTTAACATATGAAATACATTAAATAGATTTTTTGGGGAGGTGAGGCAACTGCACAGGTTTAGACTATTCTCTATAAATAGAATAAAACTATAAAAAATGATCTTCTGGTAAAACAATCAGTGGTCTCGTAAACAACACGCCCCTAAACGCCTCTGCGAATTGGCACTAAATGTCACAGCGCACTGAATCTGGCAAGTGACAGCCATCTGAAAACCCCATGACAAATACAGGAACAATCTGTCGAAAGCACAATGTTGCGTGTCAATGACTGGACAGTCTCAGACTGCAGGAGTGCATTCTAGAATGTCTACTGCTGTTGCGTCACCTGCTGTTACACCACACGATGGTCAGGAAACATTAAGGTCTTTTTTTTCTCAAGTCTCAAGCCAAACAGCACTGGTTGTTTCATTATTTGAAATTATGAGCCTTGCATAATCTTAAAAAAACAAAAAAACTAGAGTCGACTGAAGCACCCGCGTGTCAATCTAATTAACATAATATAAAAATCCCCATAAAAAAGTATGTTTAAATTAAAAGATATTTTTTTTTTTTTGCATGGGTCTCAATCCACCGAAATTGGCTTTCCGCATTGCGGTGGAAAGTAGCAGAGCTCAACACTGTTTGTCAGACCAGGAGACATCCTGAAAATTGGGATGTAGCGTCTGAACGGTTTGGCCTACAACTAATATATACCTACAAGGGTCCTAAAATTCAAAATTAAATAGCGAAATGATCCATGGTATCACATGTTAAAACAATTCCATATGCTAGCTTAGTAGAACCACCTCCAACGACTTATACTTTTAGGGTTCATTTCTGGATACGTCTACAAGTCACGTTTGTTCAAGTTCCATGTGCTGTAGACACGTTTTAAATAACATGACATTTCTGTACTGTACTGTAACGACTGCGAAATGTGTCAAGATGAAAGGGCACGGTGTTTGTTTTGCACATTACATTAACCTAAGTTACTTCCTGGGAAAACAGCATGATGAAAAGGAACGACGAAATGAAAATAGAAAGTGTGCTCCTGAGTGGGCTAGCTTGAAAAGTGTACGATGCCACACCCAGCGTAAGACACGGGATTGTATTTGAACTGCAAATCAGTGTGTGCTCCACTGCAGCGGTGTGATTGGACTGGTTGGTAGAGTGGTGTGAGCAGAAGGTTGTGGATTGGGAGGGCCATCTAGGGGCTCTATGTGAACAGAGCAGCACTGTCTCGTGGCAGTAACACACACACACACACACACACACACACACACACACACACACACACACACACACCAAAAAACCTGGATGACTAATGCGTGCATTATGAGTTCCACTCCATCATCATCATCGTGTCACCATCATCATCATCGTAAGACCAGTCTGATTTGTTGTAAGGTATTCACATCTTATTTTGCATCAAACAAAGATTCAAGCCTTCTTGGACAGAGAGCATACAAATTGAGTAATTGAAGGGTGACACCACAAACATTATATTATTATATTACAACATATATTACAACTTTCAAAGAATGGTCTAGTAGGCAAAAACCTGAGAAGTTCCACTTCCTGTTTGGATTTTTTCTGAGGTGGCAGATTTTCAACCAAGCTCTCATTGAAATTACAGCGAGATATTGATGAGTTTTCACTTCCTACGGCTTCCACTAGATGTCAACAGTCAATAGAACTTTGTCTGATGACTCTAATGTGAAGGGGGGCCGAAGGAGACAGGAATTAGTCACCACTGCCACGAGCTGACCATGCTTTCACCATGCGCGTTCACATGAGGAGGACCTCCGTTCCACCGCTCTTCTGAAGTCAATCTAATTCTCCGGTTGGAACGTTATTCAAGATGTATGTTAACAACATTCTAAAGATTGATTCAGTACATCATTTGACATGTTTCTACTGACTGTTACGGAAGTTTTGGACATTTCGTCACGTTATAGTGGACGCGCTTTGTGACTTTGGAATTGTTTACCAAACGCGCTAACCAGAGTAGCTAATTGGACATAAATAACGGACATTATCGAACAAATCAAGCATTTATTGTGTACCTGGGATTCCTAGGACTGCATTCTGATGAAGTTCATCAAAGGTAAGGAAACATTTATCATGTATTTTCTGGTTTCTGTTGACCCCAACATGGCGGCTAATTTGGCTATTGTTCTGAGCTCCGTCTCAGATTATTGCATGATTTGCTTTTTCCGTAAAGTTTTTTTGAAATCTGACAGCGGTTGCATTAAGGAGAGGTATATCTATAATTTCATGTGTATATCATCTACATTTTTTATGAGTATTTCTGTTGAAACGATGTGGCTATGCAAAATCACTTGATGTTTTTGGAACTAGTGAATGTAACGCACCAATGTAAACTCAGATTTTTTTACATAAATATTAACTTTATCAAACAAAACATGCATGTATTGTGTAACATGAAGTCCTATGAGTGTCATCTGATGAAGATAATCAAAGGTTAGTGATTAATTTTATCTCTATTTCTGCTTTTTGTGACTGCTATATTTCGCTGGAAAAATGGCTGTGCTTATTGTGGTTTGGTGGTGACCTAACATAATCGTTTGTAGTGCTTTCGCTAAAAAGCATATTTGAAATCGGACACTTTGGTGGGATTAACAACAAGATTACCTTTAAAATTATGTTTGAGGAATTTTAATTATGAGATTTCTGTTGTTTGAATTTGGCGCCCTGCACTTTCACTGGCTGTTGTCATATCGATCCCGGTAGCGGGATGCAGCCATAAGAAGATAAGGGAACGGTCTGCTGATAAGTCAAAATGATCTCACTTATTCTGTTGTTATTGGTACCCTTTTTACAAACTTTGCATGTTCTTTATACAGACATAGCTGATTCAAAGGAATCACATAATATTTCAGTAGTCCAATACAGAAAAAACATTTAACTGATCATTCAATCAAATATGACATATTATTGTACAAAATACATGAATGGACAGTGCAAACAGTGCAAACGTCAATGCCCTACGGTAAACATTCTGCGATTTGGGAGTATTTTGCTGTTGCTGGAACTGCATGTCAATGTTGCCAAACAGTAATGTTAGCTTGTTTATGTGGTTAGAGCTTTATGCATAATGTATTGAGTTGGTTTTTAAGGGCTTGTTAATGTTGTGTTAATGGTCATACACCCCCTTCTTTAGCAACAGGAACAGACAAATTGAATTAAAACAATTCTGATGAGCTAAGTTAAAACAGCCTCTTAATGATCTCTTGTTGGAAAAGTGCCCTGGAGATAGAGAGGGGCAGGGGGGTAGGGGTGTAATGTTGGGGGGCGTACCCATGGAGAAGTGCTAGGATGGAGGCTCCATGCCAGTGGTTGTGTACTGCCTCTGGGGTAAAGGAGGTATAATGTTTTCATGTCCTCTCACTAAACTCTGCCAATGATGCCTTTTGGAAGGCATTAAAAAAAGTCCAAAAATGGAAATAAGTAAGCACTGGATACTTTGAACTTCAGGGTGGTCTGCCAGTCACATTAGCTATTATTATCACTGACTACACTACATTCTGTTGCCATCTGATTATGAACAATTTCTCGGGCATCCTACTGCTTCACTTCGTTAGCAGGTTATAAGAGGTAGTGGGGTGAATGGAGCAAAATGAGAGGAGAGGGAGAGAGAGTGTGTGCGTGAGGAGAGATTGGGGGAGAGAGAACAGTGTAATTGAGTGTGTTGTCCACAAAACTGACAAGAAAGTATCTTCTCTATTTGCAAAGGCACGAGATAAGATACACTGAGTACACAAAACATTAAGAACACCTTTCCATGACATAAACTGACCAGGTGAAAGCTATGATTCCTTATTAATGTCACTTGTTAAATCCACTTCAAATCAGTGTAGATGAGGTGGAGGAGACGGGTTAATGAAGGATTTTTAAGCCTTGAGACAATTGAGATATGGATTGTGTATGTGTGCCATTCAGAGGGTGAATGAGCAAAACAAAACATTTAAGTGCGTTTGAATGGAGTATGGTATTAGGTGCCAGGCGCACCAGTTTATGTCAAGAACTGCAACGTGGGGGGCGCTAGAGAGCGTGCTATGGAATAGACGTGTTTTGTTAGAGATCCGTTCAATTTTGAAACAAATTCGTATTTATCTTAATCTGTCACCACCTATAATTTCAAACATTGTCTGGCAATATGACAAAAGGAAAAGGCATCAAAAAAGGGGGTGCGAAACAAGATCATTTGGATGAGACAGAAAACAATCCAATTGTCTATCACCAACCCCCGGGGTAAACCTCCAGGGATACCATAGTATCATGATCATAAAGTTGAAGCAGTGGTGATTGCTCTTGATCTAGAGAAGGCATTTGATCAGATTGAGTGGAAGCATTTCGGGTTTGGAAAGGAATTTATGAATTGGATAAGATTTATTTATGCACACCCAATGGCATCCATGGTAACCAATCAGGAGATGTCGCAGTCTGCGTGTTCAAAGGACGTCGACAGGGGGGCCCTATTTCGCCTGCTCTCTTTGCTATAGCCATGGAACCCCTCGCTACTCTCATTCATGTACGTGATGACATTGCTCCCGTTAAGATAAAAGACACGCAGCACAAAATCTCCCTCTATGCAGARGATGTTCTTTTGTTTTTATCCAAGCCTAAAACTTCTATTCCCCCCTTACTTAACTTGATAAATACATTTGGCTCCTTCTCTGGTTGCAAGATAAACTGGCAAAGAAAAGCGAATTGAGGCCGATATCACGGCCTGTGAATATAAAATGTAGAACTGTGATGGACAAGTTCACAAGCCTTGGCATTGTACTGACACGAACATTTGATCAGCTATTGAAAACGATTTGGGACATGAAAATTGATCAGCTTAAACTAAATATAGATTTTTGGAATACTCTGCCTATTTCCTTGGTTGGTCGTAAAAACGCTATTAAAATGGTTGTCTTCGCCAGGTTTCATTACCTCTTCCAATGTCTACCCAATGTCATACCACAAAGCTATTTTAAGAAACTGCATTCAATAGTAATTCCATTTTTATGGGATAACAAGGCAGCCAGAATTTCAAAGAAGCTTTTATGCATGTACAAGATAGAGGGGGGGTTTGGCCTTCCTCACTTTAAACTGTATTATTGGGCTGCCAATCTGAACATTGTGTCTTTCTGGAGGGAAAGTTTACCTGGTATCTGTCAGATACCCAGTAATTTGTCACACTCTTAGGATCTGGAAACAGATTAGGTATTTTCTTAACATACCCAATGTATACATTGACAGCCCAATTTGCCTGAATCATGCATTCCACCCTGTATTGGATGATACGGTGTGGAGGGAAAAGGGGCTCACAACAATAAATAACTTATACATTGATGGTCATTTAGCTTCATTTCAACAGTGACAGGGTAAGTTTAAATGCCAGCAACACATTCTTTCAGATACCTTCATATCAGGAATTTCTTAAGGACAGATATCCCACAGTATGGCATTAAGCCAAAGAATCCTACAATAGATAGCCTTATCCTTGTCAAACCCCATTCAAAAGGGTCGGTATCTAGACTTTATGATGTGCTACAGGCCCACATAGAAGTATCTACAGAGACTTTTAAAAGGGCTTGGGAGCAGGAACTTGGTTCATAAATCTCAGATGAGGACTGGGTAGAAGCTCTCATGAATATAAACCACAGTTCAGTGAAAGCCAGATACAACCAGATACAACAAGGAACTAATACACACAGTCAGTTAGGAAAGCAAAGGCTAGTTTTTTCAAACAGAAATTTGCATCCTGCAGCACTAATTACAAAAATGTTGGGACACTGTAAAGTCCATGGAGAATAAGAGTACCTCCTCCCAGCTGCCCACTGCACTGAGACTAGGAAACACTGTCACCACTGATAAATCCACAATAATCGAGAATTTCAATAAGCATTTCTCTACGGCTGGCCATGCTTTCCACCTGGCTACCCCAAACCCGGCCAACAGCTCTGCACCCCCCGCAGCAACTGGCCCTAGCCCCCCCCCCCCCCCCACACACTTCTCCTTCACCCAAATCACGACAGCTGATGTTCTGAAAGAGCTGCAAAATCTGGATCCCTACAAATCAACTGGGCTAGACAATCTGGATGCTTCTCTCCTAAAATTATCCACCGCCATTGTTGCAACCCTTATTACTACTCTGGTCAAGCTCTCTTTCGTATTGTCTGAGATTCCTAAAGATTGGAAAGCGGCCGCGGTCATCCCGCTCTTCAAACGGGGAGACACTCTAGACCAACTGTTATAGACCTACAGTTGAAGTCAGAAGTTTACATGGACTTAGGTTGGAGTCATTAAAACTTGTTTTTCAACCACTCCACACATTTTTTGTTAACAAACTATAGTTTTGGCAAGACGGTTAGGACATCTACTTTGTGCATGCACACAGTAATTTTTCCAACAATTGTTTACAGACAGATTATTTAATTTATAATTCACTGTATCAATTCCATGTGGGTCAGAAGTTTACATACACATAAGTTGACTGTGCCTTTAAACAGCTTGGAAAATTCCAGAAAATGATGTCATGGCTTTAGAAGATTCTGATAGGCTAATTGACATAATTTGGAGTCAATTGGAAATGTACCAGTGGATGTATTTCAGAGGCCTATACCTTCAAACTCAGTGCCTCTTTGCTGTGACATCATCAGAAAATCAAAAGAAAAATCAGCCAAGACCTCCGAAAAAAAATTGTTGACCTCCCCAAGTCTGGTTCATCCTTGGGAGCAATTTCCAAAACGCATGAAGGTACAATGTTCACGGTACAAACAATAGTACGCAAGTATAAACACCATGGGACCACGCAGCCGTCATACCGCTCAGGTTCTGTCTCCTAGAGAGGAACGTACTTTGGTGCGAAAAGTGTAAATCAATCCCAGAACAACAGCAAAGTACCTTGTAAAGATGCTGGAGGAAACAGGTATAAAAGTATCAATATCCGCAGTAAAACGAGTCCTATATCGACATAACCTGAAAGGCCGCTCAGCAAGGAGAAAGCCACGGCTCCAAAACCGCCATTAAAAAAGCCAGACTACGGTTTTAACTGCACATGGGGACAAAGATCGTCTTTTTGGAGAAATGTCCTCTGGTCTGATGAAACAAAAATAGAATGTTTGGCCATAATGACCATCGTTATGTTGGAGGAAAAAGGGGGACGCTTGCAAGCCGAAGAACACCATCCCAACCATGAAGCACAGGGGTGGCAGCATCATGTTGTGGGGGTGCTTTGCTGCAGGATGGGACTGGTGCACTTCACAAAATAGATGGCATCATGAGGCAGGAAAATGATGTGGATTTATTGAAGCAACATCTCAAAACATCAGTCAAGAAGTTAAAGCTTGGTCGCAAATGGGTCGTCCAAAAGGACATTGACCCCAAGCATACTTCCAAAGTTGTGGGAAAATGGCTTAAGGACAACAAAGTCAAGGTATTGGACTGGCCATCACAAAGCCCTGACCTCAATCCCATAGAAAATTTGTGGGCAGAACTGAAAAAGTGTGTGCGAGCAAGGAGGCCTACAAACCTGATTCAGTTACACCAGCTCTGTCAGGAGGAATGGGCCAGAATTTACCAAACTTATTGTGGGAAATTTGTGGAAGGCTACCTAAAACGTTTGACACAAGTTAAACAATTTAAAGGCAATGCTACCAAATACTAATTGAGTGTATGTAAACTTCTGACCCACTGGGAATGTGATGAAAGAAATAAAAGCTGAAATAAATCATTCTCTCTACTATTATTCTGAAACGTCACATTCCTAAAATAAAGTGGTGATCCTAACTGAACTAAGAAAGTACATTTTTACAAGGATTAAATATCAGGAATTGTGAAAAACTGAGTTTAAATGTATTTGGCTAAGGTGTATGTAAACTTCTGACTTCAACTGTATATCCATCCTGCCCTGACTTTCTAAAGTCTTTGAAAGGGAGGGAACAAACAAGAGAACAAACAGATCACCGACCATTTCGAATTCCACCGTACCTTCTCCGCTATGCAATCTAGTTTCCGAGCTGGTCACAGGTGGACCTCAGCCACGCTCAAGGTCCTAAACGATATCATAACCGCCATCGATAAAAGACAGTACTGTGCAGCCGTCTTCATCGACCTGGCCAAGGCTTCCGACTCTGTCAATCACCGTATTCTTATCGGCAGACTCAACAGCCTTGGTTTCTCTAATGACTGCCTCGCCTGGTTCTCTAACTACTTCTGAGATAGAGTTCAGTGTGTCAAATCGGAGGGCCTGTTGTCCGGATCTCTGGCATTCTCTATGGGGGTGCCACAGGGTTAAATTCTCGGGCCGACTCTTTTCTCTGTATACATCAATGATGTCGCTCTTGCTGCAGATGATTCTTTGATCCACCTCTACGCAGACGACACCATTCTGTATACATCTGGCCCTTCTTTGGACACTGTGTTAACTAACCTCCAAACAAGCTTCGACGCCATACAACACTCCTTCCATGGCCTCCAACTGTTCTTAAATGCTAGTAAAAAAAAAGCATGCTCTTCAACCGATCACTGCCCGCACCCGCCCGCCCGACTAGCATCACTACTCTGGACGGTTCTGACTTAGAATATGTGGACAACTATAAATGCCTAGGTGTCTGGCTAGACTGTAAATTGTCCTTCCAGACTCACATTAAGCATCTCCAGTCCAAAGTTACATCTAGAATCGGCGTCCTATTTCGCAACAAAGCCTCCTTCACTCATGCTACTGTAACCAATGTGAAATGGCTAGCTAGTTAGCAGGGTGCGCACTAATAGCGTTTCAATCGGTGACGTCACTCGCTCTGAGACCTTGAAGTAGTTGTTCCCCTTGCTCTGCAAGGGCCGCGGCTTTTGTGGCGTGATGGGTAACGATGCTTCGTGGGTGTCAGTTGTTGATGTGTGCAGAGGGTCCCTGGTTCGAGTCCAGGTAAGGGCGAGGAGAGGGACGGAAGCTAAACTGTTACACTGCCAAACATACCCTCGTAAAACAGACTATCCTACCGATCCTTGACTTTGGAGATGTAATTTACAAAATAGCCTCCAACACTCTACTCAGCAAATTGGATGCAGTCTATCACAGTGCCATCTGTTTTGTCACCAAATCCCCATATACTACCCACCACTGCGACCTGTATGCTCTCGGCCCTCGCTACATATTTGTCGCCAAACTCACTGGCTCCAGGTCATCTATAAGTCTTTGCTAGATAAAGCTCTGCCTTATCTCAGCTCACTGGTCACCATAGCAACACCCACCCGTAGCACGCGCTCCAGCAGGTATATTTCCCTGGTCAACCCCAAAGCCAACACCTCCTTTGGCCGCCTTTCTGTCCAGTTCTCTGCTGCCAATGACTAGAACGAAATGCAAAAATCACTGAAGTTGGAGACTTATATCTCCCTCACTAACTTTAAGCTTTAGCTGTCAGAGCAGCTTACTGATCGCAGTAGCTGTTCACAGCCCATCTGTAAATAGCCCATCCATCCAACCAACTACCTACCTCATCCCCATATTCGTTTTTGTTTTTCTTCTCTTTTGCACACCAGTATTTCTATTTGCACATTCTCATCTGCACATATATCACTCCAGTGTAAATTGCTAAATTGTATTTACTTAGCCACTATCTGCCTATTTATTGCCTTACCTCCTTACTTTATTTGCACACACTGTATACAGATTTTTCTATTGTGCTATTGACTGTACGTTTGTTTATCCCATGTGTAACTCTGTGTTGTTTTTGTTTTTGTCGCACTGCTTTGCTTTATCTTGGCCAGGTTGCAGTTGTAAATGAGAACTTGTTCTCAACTGGCCTACCTGGTTAAATAAAGGTGAAATAAATAAATAAATAAAAAACCTTGTTCCTTAAAGGTCATGCACAGGTTATATTACTCAAAGGTTAAACTGCATAAAATATTCCCAGACACCTCACCACTGTGTGAGAGGTGCAATCAGGATGAGGGGACTTTGACACACTTATTTTGGACATGTCCTAAGTTACATGCTTACTGGGCTATCATTTTTGATTACTTATCTAAAGCCTTTGATAGAGTTATAGCCCCAGACCAATTGATCGCTCTGTTTGGTACAGTTGATGGGGAACAAACAGGACGGAAAGGCTGTTTCTCTTTGTACTCTATTATCCAAAAGGCTTATATTGCAATTTTGGAAATTGGAGACTACCTACCTTTGAAATGTGGTTACGGGATTTAGAGTATGTAATGAAATGGAAAAGATTCGATACAATACCTCCAATAGAAGTACAGCTGCTACTGGATAAATGGTCTATTCCCCCTTCATAACTGGGTTGATAATCTGCTGCTACTCTGTGCCGTACTCCACTCAATATTTATTTTTGGTTTAACTACACTGCTTGTAATGACTATATGCTGTCTTCTTATAATATGTACCACTTAATAGGATTTTTATTTTGTATATGTGAGTTATGTTTTGTTTTGTGCTCTAAATTTGCCATCCCATTCAACACTATAGTGAATGTCAACAATAAACATATTATATATTTTTTTAAGAACTGCAACGCTGCTGGGTTTTTCACGCTCAATAGTTTCCCGTGTATATCAAGAATGGTCCACCACACAAAGGAGCATTGGAGTCAAGATGGGCCAGCATCCCTGGGAAACGCTTTTGACACCTTGTAGAGTCCATGCCCCCAACTGAATATTAGGAAGGTGTTCCTAATGTTTGGTATACTCAGTGTAAATCACCTGCACTTAACTCTAACTTTCTTCAGAGTGGGGAGATCACCATCGGCCCTGGCTGCAGCCCCAGTGACATCTGTCCAGAGCCCAGCTCCAGCCTCTTGTAAAAGCCAGATCCAGTTCTTCTGGGGGGACAACAGACACAGCATAATGCCTCTCCCAGAGGCAGGTCTCATGTAAAAAGTGTTCGCAGCTTTAGCTCTCCTCTCTTTGACCTGAGGACCCAATAGACAGAGGAGAGCTAAAGCTGCGAACACTTTTTACATGAGACCTGCCTCGCTCCCCTATGGCCGTGTTTTGCCTCACGGCACGGAGGATGTATTCAAAGCACAGAAAGAGGAAAGGTCAAAAGTTAAAGGGAGAGGTCAGGGCAGGACATCAAGTAGCCACAGTGTGTGTAGTTAAATACATGATAAAGGCTAATAAAAAGACAACTCTCGTTTGAAACTAAAAAGCTCAATGGGACTAGCTCTGGGGTAAAGAGCTCCCATAAAGCAGAGGTTGGAACTGGAACAGAACCAAAAAACTGAAAAAATAATAATATTTTTCTAGGAACAGAAATGGAACCGGGAACGAATGTGATCCATACTGTTCCGGAACAGAACCGTTATTTTAAAATCATGGGAACCGGTTAATAACATTATTTTACGTTTTATTCACTTTTCTAGCCACACAAAAAAACGCAACAAAGCCCCAATGCAAAGCCCTCACTCAGAAATGTATTCCAGTGTCTGCCTGCAAGCTGAAAATCTTAACCGGTGTGTGTGCATTTAGGCTACCTGCCCCTTCCCCCTCTGAAGCATAGGCTACTGTACTGACGTTACAAGTGTAACAGTATAACTTTAAACCGTCCCCTCGCCCCGACACGGGCGCGAACCAGGGACCCTCTGCACACATCCACAACTGACACCCACGAAGTGTCGTTACCCATGCTCCACAAAAGCCGCGGCCCTTGCAGAGCAAGGTGCAACACTACTTCTAGGTTTCAGAGCAAGTGATGTAACTGATTGAAACGCTAGTAGCGCGTACCCGCTAACTAGCTAGCCATTTCACATCCGTTACACTCACCCCCCTTTCAACCTCCTCCTTTTCCGCAGCAACCAGTGATCCGGGTCAACAGCATCAATGTAACAGCATAACTTTAGTCCGTCCCCTCGCCCATACCCGGGCTCGACCAGGGACCCTCTGCACACATCAACAACAGTCACCCACGAAGCGTCGTTACCCATCGCTCCACAAAGGCCGCGGCTCTTGCAGAGCAAGGTGCAACACTACTTCTAGGTTTCAGAGCAAGTGACGTAACTGATTGAAACTAGCCATTTCACATCCGTTACACAAGCATGGTTCAGAAGATAGGGAGAGTTTATTTATTAGCTAGAGAAGAATGGATTAACTTTTTCAATGCTAGTTAAGGATACTATAGGCCTAGTTATCATGTTTCAAGTTGGATTTATTAACTACAAAAAGGTAAGACATGTTTTTAATTCTAGTGCCGCTCTGCACACATAAGCTAGCTAGCTCAAAGAACATTCAACGTGTCTCCATAGAAGCCGCTCATCCTAGGTGCAGAATAATTCTGTGGACCTAATTCAGATAATGCATGTCATAAGAAGATGCCCAGCGCTTCAAACCTCTTCCTCAACCCTCTGCAAAATTTCATTCGCATCTTGCGCCATAGGCTACACTTGTCAGTCCATCGTGTATGTAAACAACTAGCTTGCCTGCTCTATCCACACTGATTGGTGAAGTAATTTAATGAGATAAATGTAAAAAATGTTATTTCACAGGTTAAAAAAGGAACAGAAAGGAACCAGCACTTTTCTGGGGGTCGAACCGGTTCAAAACTTATTTTTGCTGGTCGAAACAGTTTTCTATAAAGTAACATTAACTCAAGTTAAACCCTTTTCTTGAATTCAGACTATTTATAAATCCTCATCTGCAATAAATGTGCTCTTGGAATAAAATGAGTATTACAATCAGATTTGGGCACTCTTGCTCACACATTTCCTAATTGATTTGGCTGGCACACTGTACTAAACAAATGTTAGAAGAATATATTAGACGCTACAACAGTAATCTAATCCCTAGTCCACAAATCATTTAATAATGGATTGGAATCCATAGTATCAAGTTATAAATCAACCAAGGATGGTCAAGACCAATTGAGTGGTGACCTTAAATGGGCGGGGGGGGGGGGGGGGGGGGGGCGTGACCAGATGAGTGATCTGGAATTTTCACACCTCGGCTCCCTCGGCCGGGAATTCCTCCTGCTGTAGCCTGGCCACTCTGGAGCAGGTCCACATGGAAAGTAGTGCCGCAGTGGAAACTGGCAGCCAAAAAAGCCCCGACTTCGCAGTCCACAACTCTTCCAGATTAGCATTCCTTCCCCCTGACACATGCACCGTGAAGCAGATTATCATCTGAGCCGACAGGGGACGCCATTTAGAGGAGGAGCAGGGGAGGAGAGGAAGGGGGAATACCTCAGGAAAATATAGAACAAGAAAGCAAAGGAAGGGAAGGTGGAGAAGAGAAGTTAGAAAAGCCAGAGAGAGAGGAGTGAGGACGGCTAAGGGTTATGGGGCAAGTTACAAGTTAGGGTGGAATGTATGACGATCCGCATAGAATTTTAGTAGCCTCAGAAACAGTGACGGGAGTTATAGTCATACAATTGTAGTGGCATATCATACGCAAATTAGTGGTGAAAAGTAGGGTATTTGATAACGAGTGTTGAGAGGACCTCTACAGTGTAAGAGGGTTGTTAAGGTGAAGACTGTATACTCCTTGTTTCAAAATGCAGCATTTTTTAGAGCCGTTGACAAACACTTGTTTCTTCACCTCATTTCACCATGAGAGTAGATCCTCATGGCCTCCTTCATTACCTACATATATTCCCGCCATTAAATCATAAAAAGCCTGGATGGCAAATGGCTACAGCCCGGCCTCTCATGGGTCAGGGGAAGAGAGGTAGAAAAAGAGAGGAAGTGCGGGGCGTGGAGGGAGGGAGCGAGTAAGGAGTGATGGCTAAGGAGGCATACAAGAGAGGGGTGTGCCGACAGTTGGTGTAGGGATGAGAACTGCTGGCCGCTCAACAGTAGCATTCTTTCACACATAGCTGGAAGTAATCAGCGATCAGGGCCAGAGAAAATTCAGAGCTCAGTCTGTTTGCTTTGCCCGCCACCTCTCCTCTCTTCTTTCTCTCCCTTCCCCTCGACATGGGCTGAGGCCCTGAGCGCACCCCCATCTTCCACCTCCCCATTCTCTTCTCCCTTTCTCAGCCTCCCATCCCAGCCAAACCACTAAGAATGATCTCAACATTGTTGCCTAATCCGAGTTCACCTGATACTCACGTTTCCATTCTCTCCAGTGGAAGGAGAGAGACAGAGAAAGAATAGAAGCCTAGAGCTAGAAAGAGGGGGAGAGAGCATGACTGACAAATACACTTTGCACATGATTTGTTGGGTGATTAGAGAGTGGAGAGAGTATAGTGGGAGCACAGAGACTTTGATCAGTGTTGAGTTCTCTACCTCATGTACATATTACCTAAATTACCTCGACTAACCGGTGCCCCCGCACATTGACTCTGTACCGGTACCCCCTGTATATAGCCTTGCTTGTTATTTTACTGCTGCTGTTGAATTATTTCTTAATTTTATTTTCTACTTATCTATTTTTTACTTAACACTTACTATTATTTAAAGCATCGTTGGTTAAGGGCTTCTAAGTAAGCATTTCACTGTAAGGTCTACACCTGTTGTATTCGGCGCATGTGACAAATAAAATTTGATTTGAGTACAACACACGTTGATGAAACAGATGCTGGAGGTGAACGCTTCCTAAATGGTGGATGGTGTCGAGGACAACTTCCAACTGAATTTCAATAGCCTTATTGCTACTGTAAAAACAGCTGCTAACACTGTCAACGCATTTTGGATATACAGTTTATATGTTGGAATGAAAGCATGCACGGATGTGAAGTAATAAACTTAGATTTTCTTTTGCAGTGAGATACATTTTGGTTTGGTGTTCGTGTGTGTTGGGGACCCTGTTACATTGTGTAGCTGGTTCAACTCAGCAGCTATAATTTTTCATACCTTATTCATGTCTAAGAAGTTCCTGATTTGTTAAAGCCTATATCATGTAAACCACAAATATATAATAAACTCATTCAAATAATGTTAAAAGTTTGTGGTTACAATTTCAAAAATCATAATTCAAAGTATCTTTTTCACTCTTCCTCCAAAAAACAATCGTTATATATCGTAATCAGAATCAACTTTTGCCTCCCACACACATACTATGTTCATCGCAGCTGCTACTACTAACGTCTTATTTAATGACATCCAATGACCAATGTCATCTCCTCCTATCAAAACTCTTATCTCACTTCCTCTAACTCCCATCTTAAGTGGCCTCTTAGCGTATACAGTAAGGGGAGGGGTGAAGGAATGTGAGTGTGTTTGTTTTCAAATTGGCTCCCATATGTGGCAGTGATGAGTACAGGCTATTAGTCAGTGAGGAAATACACAGCTGTGCAACAAGCTGAAATATGCTTATCAATAACTTTTCCAAAAGGTGACCGCTGATGTTGACAGTTGTTTAATTTATAGCCAGGGCTATACAAGAAAGGTTAATCATTTCCATAACTCTCATTATGTTTGGCACCTAAGTGTTACTACTGCTCACTCATGATCTTCCTGTGTTTTTACCCTGGCCTGCAGCCCTATACTAGTGAAGGCAGCCCAACATCCGGACTACCTTAAGCACAACGCTGAGAGAGAGGCTGCGAGACGGAAGAAGGGAGGAATAGCTAACCGCTTCCTCCCACTAACCATCAATGAAGCGATGTGTGCTACGGAGCAGAACTACTGAGCAAACAGCACAGACCTCCGCTCCCTCCGTCCCCACACATGTTCAACACATTTCCCAGCACAAAACGATAATGGTGTATAAAAAAAACGAGCGAGCGAGAGAAAGATTGACTAAACAATTCCTGTTCTCTCTACAGCAACGATACTAATCTGACTCTAGTGTTAGTTAGACTATAGGGGTGGAGGCAGAGCATGCTCCCATATCCTATCATAGACAGACAGACGAGGCTGAAGTGTTAAGAGTGGAGACTGTACTAGTGCAGAGGGAGTGGTTATAAGCACACTCAACTATCACATGTTCTCTTTTGAAGGGAACTACACAGCTGTTGAGTACACTAAGCAAGCACAACGGACAGTGTCCAAGCCAATTTTTTTTTTTTTTATTGACACCAAAACATTTTTTAACGGTATTGTGTCCAACAGAGGTTGTGAGGTGGTCCACAGCCCACTCAGCACGTTAATATCCTTTTCGCACTATAATACCAACCGAACCGTGTTGGCTCGCTTTTCCAGCTTTATTCCAGAAACTACGGGCAATGCTTTACCAGGCCAGCGCAGTACAGTTTGGTTTGGCTCAGTTTAAATCAGCTCAATAGTGTGAACGTGTTATTAACGTGTTAATAACGTATGGTTAATGTGTCTGTTTAGTGGTGTGGGGCTGACTGGTCACTTCCCACTAGCATCTAGACTGTCCGGGAGCAGCTTGATGAGGATCCAGGAGCGCAGTAGCTCAATCTCTGGCCGGAAGAGCTGGTGCTGGAGGCCTTGGAACGAGTGGAAGGTGGTCGTCATCCCAGCCTTCTTCAGCACTGCCGTAGTTTCTTCTCCCCACATATGGAACACCAACTCGTCTCCTGTCCCATGGCCCTGGAACAGCTCTGGGAGGGGGCTCCCCGCCCCTGCCCTCTCCTCCACAGCCTAGCAGGGGGAGAAAAGTCAGTCAGACACGTCTAGACTGCTTACTAGCACACACTATAGGCCCAATATCTCTGTCAGAACCAAGTGCAGCCAACTCCAGATAAATGCAAGGTCTTGGGACTGACATGAAGCATCTTTGAATTGGGACACTGTATATCAATATACCAATATTTCTCTACCACTATCTGTCATCCAAAGGACAGTTTACTAGATAGTTGTAGTTTTTTGGCGCTCTAATCAAGATTTAGAATATTGTCTGGACAGTTTTGAAGACATTATGCCCAGTGAGAGCCTCCTTTACCTGATATACTACAGTCCTTGTTGAGAAAGCTGGACAGAGCAAAGACTCCTGCTACGTCACGGTGATAACGACACGCTAGGTGGAGTGCCATAGCTCCGCCCATAGAGAAACCCCCTTTGGACGAGGAACAAGACAAAACAGAACATGTCATTGTACTGGGTCCAATAGGTCTCTTTCTGCAGGTATTCACTGAAAATGTGTATTGAATATTGTATCCAAAGTGCTTTTCACGGGAAAATCCCATTTTTCAACTGTGCTTATTGGGAATAATATAATGTAGCAACATAATGATGAATATATTCATTTATTATTATGTATGAGTAACAGTAGCTTAAGCCATCCTGGCAGTTTAAGCTGTCCGAAGTGGAAAATGCTCTGCCTTTAACTGAGAAAGAAAAGAAAAAACATTCCGTAGTTCCACATCATCAGCTTTTTCGCTCCTCAGGAGTCGGCATCCGTTCACGAGCCCATCCTTAATCTCACCCATCTGGGTACATCTGGGCACACAGCATACATCTGGGAAAGTGTGCAAGTACCCATCATCCTGTCAGAGGGGGAAGGGAAGAATGGAGATATGAAGGGAAGGGGGAGTTCACACGCTTTGCCCAACGAATAAAACATTTGTCCATGAGATTCTCTGTTTCTTTCTTTACTTCACCGGCTACACTCTTTGAAAAATAAAGTGTTATCTAGAACATAAAAGGGTTCTTTAGCTGTCCCCATAGGAGAACCCTTTGTAGAAGCCTTTTTGGTACTAGGTAGAACACTTTTGGGACCAGGCAGAGCCTTCTCCTACAGCTGAAGACAGCTGACAGCTGAAGAACCCTTTTTTCTAAGAGTGTGTACTTTGAGACCGTCTTTCTGCTTACTCTCAATCTCTCATTCCAATTCACGATAACAAACCTCAACCATACATTCATATTCTAATGTCTCCTTCGTTCTTAAACCCCTCCGCTGTGCTGTTTGGTACAGTGCTGCTGTGTGTTTTTGGTGTGTGTGTGAGCCTATATGAGTGAAATCACAACTGTGGTGATAGCTTCTCTTTTCTGAGATTTCCCAACGAATCCGTGCTTTTTTTAAAGAGTGAAAAACATAAACACAAAAGCCTGCGGCAGTGGATTTTCCTTGAAAAACTTTTTCCATGGAAAGATCTGGCGCTTGTCAGTCCGTCAGCCCTGCAAGTGGACTCTGGGTACAGACCACTTCGTTTCTCCAGTATGCCGAGTGACTCCAATGGGTATTTATAGTTAATGACAAATTGTTATGATTTAGAAAGATAATATTTCAGCAGTCTCCCAGGAACATGTGTTTTTTCAATCACTTTCTCTGGAGTGGAGTTCAGGGGCTTTTCTGGCATTCCACACTGGGCCTTTCACACAAACGCTCAGCTCTTTTTTTTCTACTCACAACTATTTCTGTAAATTTATATATTTCAGGACTTGTAGGTTAACCCTTTTCCCAATGTTCCCATCGGTTTCCCCTTTCATGGACGGCTATCATTTGTTCTCTTCCAGAGACATAAAACTAGTGATGGCCCCCCACATATTTCCTGTGGGAACTCTTACCTAGGTTCTAAAATAGTGTTTATGGCACATGATCTGAGCGGTTTTATGTCATTGTTATTTACACGCGAACCTGATAACCAAAATATTTGGGAAAAAGGATTTGCAGAACCTGAGAATCCCTCCAGAAATACTTTACGGTTCATAATTGGCAGCGTATAAAAGGATAAAGAAACCTGATAACTTGCATTCTTCATTTTATATCATGACAGAGGGAGTTGAGAACACCAAGGCCAAGAGAGAGTGGTGTGTGTGGAGAGAGAAAGAACAAGATCAAACAAATGGGCAAGTGGACGGGTGCATAATACACATTCAGGAGGGGGTCATGGAGTTAGGAAGTCATGAGGAAGGTAACGAGTGAAGGAGAGATCATACAGCCAAATCTGACATACAGCCAGAAAGAGACAGGGAAATCAAACAAACAGCTCTAGTAGCAGCAGAATTAGTGTGCGTGTATGTGTGTGAGACAGTACCTATGATCATCCTGTGTTTTGGTACTCCTGCCCTGATCTCCTCCTGTATAACCGCTCCCAAGGACTTGGCCATGGCGTCTATAGACTCCAAGTGCTCCAGACTGTCCTGTGAGATCTTGTAGCGGTCAAACCACACATTGGACAGAGCCCCCCGCATGGGTGTGTATGGCCTGAGGGGTCAACAGAAGACAGAACCAGATTCAGAGTTTAGCTATGTAATGAGGAAAGGTTCGGGCAGTGAGGGTCACATGGGAGGATGAGAAGATTTACCCCTTTCCACAATATCGTGCTGACCTGAACCACACTGTCTTGGAAATGATCTACTCACATGGTCCATTCATCTTGGCACGGTAGTGTGAAAAGGGTATTAGGCTATTTAGCCTATTTAAATTGCTGTTCAGGGCCCATATTCATAAAGCATCAGAATAGCATTGCTGATCTAGGATATATAATCGTAATCATTATTATCTAAAAGGCAAAACTGATCCTAGATCAACTCTGAGATGCTTTATGAATACATGCCCAGATGTTCTACTTGTCTGGGTTAGTTAAGGTATTTAAAAAATGACAGTTGAAGGGCTTTGTCTGTGTGTTGAGGAGGTGAGTATAATTTGTGGAATGTTCCAACAGGAATCTGTTTCAAAAACTTCGGAAAGTACAAGGTTGCCAGCTAACTAGCTGCCGAATAGGTATCAACTCACCACGTAGCTTATTCTTAATGTTTAGGCTACCAGAGTGAGGACAGACATTTTTCTGGAATAAATGAGTGAAAAACGTAATGAAATAGCCCGCTCCCTACCCTGTATCTTATTCTGCCGCTATACAACTTTGTTTGCGTTGTTTGTTGGCAACCTTGTTATTTACAAAGTTTTTGGAACAGTTCCTGTTGGAACATTCCACAAATTATACCCACCCGTGTTGAGGGGTTTCAGCAGCTTGACTGCAGGACTGTATATGGCATTTACCTGGCTAGGACTGTGGGATATACCACTCTGATGTGGGGGAAAGCCAGGTCTGGTACCGAAACCTCTTTGACCCATGCTCGCACTCCCTGTCCAGTGTCTCCTGCATGGCAGAAGTGAACAGTTAGCCAATATAACTGACTCACCAGTCACTAGGCTTACAGAGCAGAACCCTGGTGTCAATAACATCCCTTTCACATGTTTCTGACTGTTTTTGGCATAAACCGCATATTGAATAACATTGGTGATGCCACAATTATATTTTTTTGTTGTTGAGTTGCTCACATTTTTTTCCGATGAAAAGGATTTTACTATATTTGTTTTTAAATATTTGATAGATTATTTTATTTAACATTCATTTTATCACGGAGATATCAGATAAAAACATAGCATTCCGTTTTTTTCTCGTGATCAAGGCCAAATATTAAGTATCCTTAGAATAACATTTCCCACTGCTGACCACTCAATTGAATTTAACTATCTACGTAGCTACTGTTATCTACATTATTAATTTGCCACAGTAGGCCATATCATAATTCAGAGTTGCGTTGAAGCCACATAGTTTGTATAGTTATGAAGTTCAAAGACAGTCCTCTCTGTCCATCACAGTACAAAAGCTATCAGTATCTCATTTGAAGGTACTCTGGCTATGCTACAGGCTAAGCTAGCTAAAACTCCTAGTTATTATGAGGCTAGTTCAGCGTAGTTACTGTTGAATAAATGTCACTAAACATAGAGAGCATTGCAAAATGTAAACACCTGAGCCGTGTAATAAGATGACTGATGCAGTCTTTCCCCGTTGGAAATTCAACAAACTTATGTAGAAGTTTGCTGCTCCGTACGGCAGCCATGACTTCTGTTAGTGTCGCGCGAGACTACAGAGCAGACAGACAGACATCTGTGATTGGATAGACGCAGTGCAGATTACCAAAACCTAAACTCCCGATAGGTTGTTCGACTGCAAGCTTTGCTCCATCATGATGATGATACAAAGACTAGGGAATGTACGCTGCATGCGCGCATGCTCCAATGCGAACAGGTATTTGCTACATTATTTTAGTTTTGCTATGAAGGCAACATTTGATAAGTTACTACAATACATTTTCACTTCCCTTATGTAGGCTAATCATGTCAGAATTAATGGTCAAGGACCAATTTCCCCCTGATGCTATTTAGAGCCACAAAAGTATGAGCTTACGTAGCTCCACAAAAACTGATAAAGCACTGCTTGGTCCAGTGTTTCAGTGGGCTCTATCATGTGTGCAGTGATTAAATAATGGAATGTCTGGATCTACAAATCATTTTAAACACATTCTAAGGTCTTATCTTTTATAAACATAGGCCTGTTTTACTTAGATTCAGGTCATTTTTACTTGCCTTGGACCACACAAACTTTGTCCCAACCCTGACCTCCAATAATGTTGCAGAGGGATCAGCTTGAAAGTGGGTGGCTATCTTGCTGTGCCAAATACCAAAACTATAAACCCACTCAGGGGTCATTCCCTCCATTTTGTGTAATAGAACAGACCATAAATATTTCATGAAACTTTCACTAACATGTTTTACATGGGAAGCTCCCCTCTTTAGAATAGGCTGTTGATGTGAAACTTGATATTAGGCATACATGTCTGGGTCATGGTGTCTGTGACATGTAACACTGTTGTCCTTTTATTCCTTATTTGACAGGGCACAATGGCTGCATGACAAAGGAATGCACAGGTCTCTTGGAGGTTGATCTATGAGTATGTGGTAATATGGGGTAAAAACATGACACATTCACTCAATCATTAACACACTTAAAATATATATAAATCAGTGAGCAGCACAAATTTGTGCTTTAAATGTTTTTATGATAATTTCTTGGTTTAAGTAGCTTCACTACGTTTAAATAAATATTCAATAAATCTAATTTGGGTTGTGTGTGAGTTGTTCAAAAGAACACAATGTATTTCACATTTAATTGAAGCCAAGTATGGCCTTGTTCTGGATGGCTCATGTTTTGGATGGCATGCTGGAATTAATTCCCTCTGAGTGATTCATGGTGCTGATTGATAAGTAAACTCACTGTTGTCTTTCAACCTGGATTCAGGGGTAGACGTAACGTACTGTAGTAAATGTAAATCTGGGACACTCCCATTAGTATGATATGTTATGTTTCGTTTGGTATGTATTTATTTGTGGATGTCCATCATATATTTTGTATGATATGTTATGAATTACAATTCATATGATATTTCCGAATTGCAATTTGTGCAATATGTTACTAATTGCAATTTGTACAATATGTTACAAATTTGCTAAAAGTATGATATGTTCCAATTTGTTATGGCTAACATTAGCTAGGTGGCTAACGTTAGCTAAACTAGGGGGTAAGGTTAGAGTTAGGAGTTAGGTCAAAGGGTTAACTTCTTATGGCTGCAGGGGCAGTATTGAGTAGCTTGGATGAAAGGTGCCCAGAGGTGCCCAGAGTTAACGGCCTGCTCCTCAGTCCCAGTTGCTAATATATGCATATTATTAGTATTGGATAGAAAACACTCTGAAGTTTCTAAAACTGTTTGAATGATGTCTGTGAGTATAACTGAACTCATATGGCAGGCAAAAACCTGAGAAGAAATCCAAACAGGAAGTGAGAAATCTGAGGTTGGTCGATTTTCAACCCAGCCCCTATTGAACACACAGTGGGATATGGATATGTCTGTGATGTTGAGCCGGATGGGAGCTGTTTGAGTCAGTGGTCTGGCAGAGAGCCAGGTCCTGGTCACACGCATTTCACATGATAGCGACCTGCGTTCCATTGCTTCTCTACAGACAAAGGAATTCTCCGGTTGGAACGTTATTCAATATTTATGATAACAACATCCTAAAGATTGATTCTATACTTAGTTTGACAAGTTTCTTCGACCTGTAATATAACTTTTTGAAGTTTTCGTCCAACATTCGGCTGGACCTGCACGAGCGTTTGGATATGTGTACTAAACGCGCTAACAAAAGTAGCTACTTGGACATAAATAATGGACATTATCGAACAAAACAAACAGTTATTGTGGAACTAGGATTCCTGGGAGTGCATTCTGTGCATTCTGATGAAGATCATCAAAGGTAAGGGAATATTTATAATGTTATTTTTGATTTCTGTTGAATCCAACATGGCGGATAATTTTCTTTTTTACTGAGCGCCGTCTCAGATTATTGCATGGTTTGCTTTTTCCGTAAAGTTTTTTTGAAATCTGACATAGCGGTTGCATTAAGAACAAGTGTATCTTTAATTCTATGTAAAACATGTATCATTCATCAAAGTTTATGATGAGTATTTATGTTATTTGACGTGGCTCTCTGCAATTTCTCRGGATATTTTGGAGGCATTTCTGAACATGGCGCCAATGTAAACTGAGGTTTTTGGATATAAATATTAACTTTATCGAACAAAATATATATGTATTGTGTAACATGAAGTCCTATGAGTGTCATCTGATGAAGATCATCAAAGGTTAGTGATTACCTTTATCTCTATTTGTGCTTTTTGTGACTCCTCTCTTTGGTGCGAAAAATGGCTGAATTTTTCTGTGACTTGGTGGTGACCTAACATAATCGTTTGTGGTGCTTTCGCTGTAAAGCCTATTTGAAATTGGACACTTTGGTGGGATTAACAACAAGATTACCTTTAAAATGGTATACGATACATGTATGTTAGAGAAATTTTTATTATGAGATTTCTGTTTGAATTTGGCGCCCTGCACTTTCACTGGCTGTTGTCATATCATCCCGTTAACGGGACAGTTCGGGTTAGCTAACATGCTAAGTAGTAAGTAATTGCAAAGTTTCTAATTAGCTAAAATGCCAAAGTTATCCATGATGAGATTTGAACACGCAACCTTTGGGTTGCTAGACATTCACATTATATGCCTTCCCATCCATCCCGAACCAACCATCCTACTTTTGGCTTTGCCTTTAAGTGACCTTGTGAGTTATGTAACCATACCAAACGTAATTTATCACACAAATTTTAGTGTCCCAGATTTATGTTTACTATGTTGGGTCTAGTCTATGAGACCAGGCTGTGTCTTTAACCTGCATTGAGTGCTATGTGACAAGTATCTCACCTCACACTTTATCGTCAGTGTTGTACTCATGCATGCCATTCTTACACACAAACATGTCCCTGTGCTAACCTTGCCCAGCTCTATCCTCACCTGTTTGTTATTGCCTACGATAGCATCTGGGTGTGCTCGTATTGGTGTTCAAGTGTGCTACCTTGCTTCCGTGAGATACCCGTTGCAGCAGTGTCATAACATATTTGTGAGGGTTTGCAGGTTTTAACCAGACAGTGAAAAAAATATCAAACAAGGTTGCTTGTTCTAAAGATAATTTTAGCACTCATACCCCTCCGCCTCACAAACAAGCACTCGCTCATTCAAATTCTAACTCAGGTCAACCTATGCACCCTATAAGTGTCTAAGTCATGTGGCTCATAGTAATAACTAATAGTAATAGCACATACAAGTCCAAAAGAGAGAGAACAATCTGTTAAAACTCTCACTATTTGTGTTTGAAAGTGAGAGAGAGAGGAGAGAGAAAGAGAGAGAGAAAGAGAGAGAAGGAAAGATTTAGAGTGGGGTCAGGTTGTAAGTAAAGCATTGCAGTGGGTCTGGCGCTCTCTCAGGCTCTCAGAGGTTGGTTGTTATAAACAGTAAACAGTAGAGGCTCTGGTGGCCCACCGACAGTAGCTGTGGAAGACATAAATCAAACTGTGATTCTTTCAGCAGTGCTGTTATAGACTGAGTCAGAACTAAACATGCCACACACACACACACACACACACACACAAACAGGTTTCTTAGGGCAATAAATAGCTAATCTGTCTTCATTTAGGTACCCAAATCCCTCAGAGCTTTATGCCAGATGCTGTCTTCTCCTATATGTCTTCTCCTATAACTATATATATATTTTTCTAAGTGAAATAAAAATGGTAGATGTTGAGCCGTAGAGGACAATCCATGATTTTGTTTATTCCTGCTTCTGGTTTTATCATATTGGAAAGTTTGACTGGGAAGTTAGAACACTTTGATCGCAGCAATTTTTCACCCTGCTGTTTTTCTTTTGCCTTTCATTTTTAAACTTTTTTCTCTCTGAACGTGAGCTCACTGGTGAGCCCTTGGAGAGCTGCCGTGGAAAGGTAGCTTCTTCACATTGATCAGTGATGATAAAATAATCACCACACTCAGGTTGAGGGTAGAGATGAGTTAAACAACCCATCACTCTCCCTACTCAGAGGTCTTTCTGTGATTCAGGTCCATGAGGGCCTTTTTATTTATAGAGGGAATTTAGTTAGCAAAAGGAAAAATGCCAGCAATGGAAACTTGTTCTCCCCTCTCCAGTTAGGCAGGCTAAAGGGGATTGGTTTGATCTTACAGAGTACACTCATAACTTAAATGGACTCAACATGGACTCACAACACAGCAGTCACATATTAATCAAACTTCAGTCCACTTCAAAGCACACTTACACATGATAGGAATTACATCACCTGAGTCCTAGCTCTGGAACTATACATATCTATGGCCTTGTGTCATCTAGATATCAGTGTTTTATTACTGTACTACTGCACAGGATTCCATACACCAACTACCTGTATTGGCTCTGCCAAGGCTTCTGAACTGTTTGCAGTAACAATTTATTTGTGCCTACTATTTGATCCGTGCCATGGATGTACTACAGGTTAGTATCCTCTTGGCAGAGGCTCCAGGGTGCTGTATGACCAGGACCTGCCCTCACTCCCTGTATAGTGCCGATGCCACTGACTTTATTGACCTGCGTGTCCTGCCTCCACCCACGATACACAGTGCTGCCTTGGCTGCTCTCTCACTGCGTTTTATGGCCTCACTTCAAAGCTCCCTGCTGCATCCCTGCCAGAGAGCGCCACATAACTCAGCCAACATAAAGGTATGGCTGACCATAAATTTCTACGGAGAAAAAAACCTAAGTAAACACAATGGGCTCCTAACAAGCAAACTAACAGAGAAACAATGCCACCGCCTCTGCCCATGTTCATTTGGAACCAGGCAAGTCAGCTGTTGATGGTTTCGCTTTAAATATCTGTAACTGTATTTTCATTATGTACACAATCCATAATCCCTCCTACCTACAGCGGTGCAACGGTATTGGGTTTTCAGGAATGTGCATGGGAGGCCAAGGAATTTTTGGGCGATGTGATTTTATTTTCAGGGTTCGCTTTGATGTGGATGGATGTATTCTCCATTCTCTCCCTTACCGAGAAAATCAGAAGCATACATGTCAGCACAAAGGTCAACTGGGAAAGTGTACGGTTACTGAGAAGTTTACACAACCATTTTGATGTTTAAGAGCAGGGTTTGGAAATAATAATCTTTATGCTCTCTTTACCTTTTTATCAGAGCTATGAATATCCACTCTCTCTATCCTCTCTCAGATACCACTGCATCCATAGCTCCACCTCATCAACCCCATTGGCCCTGTCATATTACTGTAGCCTCCCTTCTCTAACAGTGTTCCTTCTGTGAAAGTCTGCTGTCAGTGCAGGAAAAACTTGGGGTATAGAATTTGCCTCTAAGCGCTGGTCCAGGGAATGTTTGGTTCATTGGCTCATAGTAGTTGAGGTCAGACGCGGGCTAGGGAAAGCTGATCCTAGACCAGTGCTCAGGGCCAGGGGCAACGTCTCCCCAGAGTATTGGGGAAGCACCTGCTCTCCCCGGGCCTATGATTTAACCATAACACAGAGCTTCTGTAGCTCTCCTGACTTCAGACCAGTTTCCATTGCACTGGAAAAAGGGGAAGCAGTGTTTTCTGAGCTGTGAGCGGTCACAGTTTGGGGTCCTGCCAACTTCGAACTGTATTTTTGGAAAATAAAGGGCGAAGTGAGAGCATCGCCACAGCATTTTGCACGGCACAGGCTCCACTCTGGGTTGATTTTGGATGGAGAAGGCCCTCTGGAATGGATCTTCCCTCTTTGTTTTGAAGGACCTGTCATGGAGAATGACTAGGAAGCAAGAATTTTGAGAGGCATGGAATAGAGAGAGAGAGAAATTCAGAGAGAAAGTGATGCAACACACAGTCTTGTATAATGACTCATTTGAGCTCCCCCACAAATTAGAATGACCCTTGTAATATTTTGGTTGTGTCTGAGACCATATTGAATGTAATATTTCAAACAGATAAGCCCCGACCGAGTCACTGGAATCACTGTCGTTTGTCTGACTGGCAGAATAGGGAGAGATGCAGGAGGATTTGTAATATGTGAAATCCAATATTCTCCAGGAAAGGAGAAGTTGGACAGCTCCTGATCTAATTTGCTCCCTTTCCCCTCTACCCCACCCCAAACATTCTGTTCCCACATCATTAGATTCTGATGTCCCATCCCAGGGGTGTCACATCCCGTCACATCCCACATCTTGGCCCTTCCCCTCACCTGGCTTCGAAATCAGACACGGGAAGAAAATATGAAGTTATTTGTTATTCTTCCGCCTCCCTCTTTCATTCTTCTGCGGAGAAAGGTTGAAAACCCCCAAAATGTATTTAAAAAAATGTAATTGTGGTGTTACACAAATGTGCCACATCCCCACATGCCTTTGTCTTGAGATGCTCGACCCTGGCTAAACTCAATGCAAAAGCTACTGTTCAACTGTTTATGTCTCTTTAAAAAGTCATAGTCTATCTAAAGCCCTATTGGCACCATGGTCCATGCCCCCTTGAGACACTGACCTTGTGTGTGTCTTTGCAGCAGCGCCATGGTAGAGTGCTTGGAGCCTCAGGTACAATGGCCTCAGCTGGGTCACTTTGACTATCCCTTTCATTCCATGTCAGCTCAGCTGCCGCTGGCAATTTATGAAATGACACTGTAGGGCTGTTGCTGACCAATGTCCACTCTAGCATCCGCTCCCAGCTTCTATTCCTGTCGCCGCCGAGCAGCAGATGCTGGGAATCTGCCAGCCGGAATATAAAAAGGGCCAGACGATGATGCTGCCCCCTCCAACCTGAGTGACTTGATTTCAAAGAGAGAGAGAGAGAGCGAGAGAGCGAGAGAGAGAGAGAGAGAGAGAGCGAGAAAGAGAGACATAGAGAAAGAGAAAGAAAAAGAGAGGTGGAATGGGGGCCAAGGGTAGGGGCAAGGGGGATCATCAATTTGGGGTCTTGAGTTACGGGCTCACATGCAACACTGAATGGGTTTCACTGACAGGTGACAGGGATTTCCCCAGAGACAGAGGCAGAATTCCAAACACTTGGGTCTAAAGAACACAAGAAGTGGCCGTGGTGGAGAGAGAATAGTTGGGCAACCAGGTTTGAAGGTGAAAGGTCATAAATCTCAGTTATCAACACAGCAGTGACATACGAGGTCCACACACTCTAAACTCCCTGATCTGATCTTAGCTGTGCAGCCTGAGACTGGGTTTGGCACGTTTCCTGGCGGTGGAAAGTACGAGGGTGAAGGATCAGAGGTCTTGTTAGTGATAGGGTGGATAGTAGTGAGTACAGGGAGCTGAGTGCTACTTTGTCTGTCTCTCGTACTTTATTTCATTCTATCTTTTGATCGCGTTGTAATATTGGGATGAAAACAGGAGGAAACCTCACGGTGCAATATGAACTTTCTCTTTTTAGATGCAGTCAGAAACCCAAGTTTTATTATGTTTATTTATAAAGAAATGCCGGGAAATAATGTTACGTTCCACATATGTTTTCATGTATGTATATCCCCGGTGATGTAAGGACTTTATGTTTAAAGGAGAGAAAATAATAATTTGCAACACTTGCGAGTAACAGAGCTGCCGAATATTCTAAACACAATTAAAGTAGTGTTTGCTACTATAGCAACTCCCCGTGCCATAGCAACCTGGAAGAATCCCACAAATGTCATTTGGGTGTGCTTCAGAGAGGAGAATTTCAGAAGTTCAATGTAAACATGTGCTATGTAACAGTTTCTGTGTGTGTGTGTGTATGTGTGTACACGTGTTACTATACTTGTGAGTGCCAGAAGTCCTCACAAGAATATTAAACCAACATAAATTCAGAGAAGTGAGGATATTTTACTGGTCCTCATTTGTAAAAGGCTATTTTAGGATTAGGGGTTAGTGGTTAGGTGTTGGGTTAGGGTTAGAAGATAGGGTTAGGATTAGGGTTAGGGGTGAAGGTTAGGGTTAAGGTTAGGTTTAAGGTTAGGGTAAGGATTAAGGTTAGGGGTTAGGGAAAATAGGATTTTTAATGGGAATCAATTATTGGTTCCCAAAAAGTGAAGGTCACAGCGGGTAATGTTACAGGTTGAGGTGATAATAACGGTAAAGGTTGGAATGTTATTGCTGAGAATGTCACAAGAGTCAGGAGCTTTGGGGAGGAAATGTAATGGCTGTAAATGTAGCGAAACAGGTGACAACATAGCTGTTACAGGTGAGAATCAATTAGTCATTCATTGAGTGGTAGATATACAAGTTGTATAGTCAAACTAATTCTAGTTGTTTAGCAAAATATATTATAGTTGTATAGTCAAAAATGTTTTAGTTGAATTGTCAAATATGTTATGTATAGTCAAATACAGGAAACTGACAAAATAATGGAAACACCAATATAGAGTGTCTTAATAGGGCGTTGGGCCACCACGAGCCAGAACAGCAGCTTCAATGCACTTTGGCATAGATTCTACAAGTGTCTGGAACCTTATTGGAGGAATGCGAGACCATTCTTCCACGAGAAATTCCATAATTTGGTGTTTTGTTGATGGTGATGGAAAACGCTATCTCAGAAGCCGCTCCAGAATCTTCCAGAAGTGTTCATTTGGCTTTAGATCTGGTATGTGAAACCGCCATGGCATATGGTTTACATTGTTTTCATGCTCTACAAACCATTGTTTAGTCAAATATGTTATAGTTGTTTAATTATAGATGTTATACAGTTTCACACACACACACACACACGCACGGACACGCTCGCGCACGCACGCATGCAGGCACACACACTCTCGAATACTGTCACATGACCAGGAAGCAGGAAGTTTGAGTGGCGATACAGTGCTTCTGTGTTTTATGCTTTTTGAAACACTTATGCGTTTTGTTTTAAGTGTTTTAGTTTGGGACAACAGTGTTATTGCTGTTCTTAACATAACGTGTTCGCTGGATATTGCCGTCTTCTGGAGCTAACGTTAGCAGGCTACCCTCGGCTAGCTAGGTTACCTAGCTCTCACTGGCAAAGCTTATTTCACGTTGCGGTTGACTGCTGTTTCTGACCCAAGTATAATGATGTTGGATTCCTCTGATTTGGATTCGGATCTGTAGTTGGACAGTTGCCATGAAATATGAGACCTGTGATATGTTCACCGTAGTATAAGAGTGTACTGACTTTTACACTTGTAAATACTGTAAGCAACTTGTTGCCTCAAAACACTGGATCATTGAACTACTAGAGGAGAACAGGATCCTAAAAGAATGTCTCGCTCTGGCTAAGGAGACTCCAAGATTGCATGTTGTTTTTGATGCGGGGATAATCCAGGGTACTCTACGAGATTGGTCTCCTCTGCAGTAGCCACTGAAGATCCTACCTTGGACCACGTTCCCATATTAACACATTGTTTTCTGGATCTGGTCCTGCGTTACTAAGCCGGCCATCCCCTGGATCGGCCCCCATAGCACGTCCCACAGGCTCGCAGCGACCCTCTCATCATCGTCCAGTGGTGGTTGCTATAGGGAGCTCCGTAGTTAGGGATGTGGTGGTTGTGAAAGCAAGGACCCACTGCTTCCCTGGAGCCCCTGTTCGGGACATAGATCACCAGGTCCCTGCA
Source organism: Salvelinus sp. IW2-2015 (assembly GCF_002910315.2). Classification (NCBI taxonomy): domain Eukaryota; kingdom Metazoa; phylum Chordata; class Actinopteri; order Salmoniformes; family Salmonidae; genus Salvelinus; species Salvelinus sp. IW2-2015. The sequence continues at coordinate 21,348,983 of NC_036845.1, forward strand.
GTGATGGAGAAGCCGCTGAATACTCACACAGTAGTCATTCATGTTGATACAAACGTCATCCATCTTCCTAAATCGGAGCAATTAAAAGATGACTTCAGAGGGTTAGGGTTCTCATTTCCGGTCCTCTACCAACAACAGAATTCTTTAGTCATCTCCTCTAGCTACACTACTGGCTTAAATCCTACTGTTCCTCAATGGATTTGGAGTACACTGAAAATGTTTACCACTTTTAGGAGAGGCGCCAGTTTTACAAGAGGGATGGCTTGCATCCAAATATGAAAAAAGTTGTCTGGTGGCAAAAGTTGTCTGGTGTATGCTATTGCCCCCCCAGCTAACCAGGCTCTGTCAGAGTTTCAATCAGTCTCTCTTTCCCTGCAGAAAGCCTTTGCTGATCTGAAATTAGTACTTAATGCGGGTTAAACCAAGTATGTTATTTTCCAAATCACTTAAAATGTATCTGATGATTTATGCATACGTACTTTTAATGGTCTGGATTGACGAAAACCAATCTTTCAAAAAGCATGTTGTTGAGTTAGTTAAGAAATTAAGAATTAAAATAGGCTTCTTCCATAGGAACAGGTCCTGTCTTTCGTTAAATAGCAGCAAACAAATAATTCTGTCAACATTAATTCCGGTTATTGACTATGGCGATATTTCAGCCACACCCATTGTTGGCAGGTGTATAAAATCAAGCACACAGCCATGCAATCTCCATAGACAAACATTGGCAGTATAAGGGCCTAATTGAAGAGCTCAGTGAATTTCAAAATGGCACCATCATAGGATGCCACCTTTCCAGCAAGTCAGTTTGCCAAATTTATGCCCTGCTAGAGCTGTCCCAGGCAACTGTAAGTGCTGTTATTGTGAAGTGGAACCATCTAGGAGCAACAGCGGCTCAGCCGCGAAGTGGTAGCTCACACAAGCTCACAAAACGGGACCGCTGGGTGCTGAAGCACGTAATGCATAAAAACCGTCTGTCCTCAGTTGCAACACTCACTACCGAGTTCCAAACTGCTTCTGGAAGCAACGTCTGCACAATAACTGTTTGTCGGGAGCTTCATGAAATGGGTTTCCATGGCCGAGCAGCCGCACACAAGCCTAAGATCACCATGCACAATGCCAAGCATCGGCTGGTGTGGTGTAAAGCCCATTGGACCGTGGAGCAATGGAAATGCGTTCTCTGGATCTAGCAGTCCGACAGACAAATCTCAGTTTGGCGGATGCCAGGAGAACGCATAGTGCCAACTGTAAAGTTTAGTGGAGTAGGAATAATGGTCTGGGCTGTTTTTCATGGTTCGGGCCCCTTAGTTCCAGTGAAGGGAAATCTTAACGCTACAGCATACAATGACATTCTAGATGATTCTCCGCTTCCAACTTTGTGGCAACAGTTTGGGGAAAGCCCTTTCCTGTTTCAGCATGACAATGCCCCCGTGCACAAAGTGAGGTCTATACAGAAATGGTTTGTCAAGATCGGTGCGGAAGAACTTGACTGGCCTGCACAGAGCCCTGACCTCAACCCCATCGAACACCTTTGGGATGAATTGGAACGTCGACTGCGAGCCAGGCCTAATCGCCCAACATCAGTGCCCGACCTCACTAATGCTCTTGTGGCTGAATGGAAGCAAGTCCCCGCAGCAATGTTCCAACATCTAGTGGAAAGCCTTCCCAGAAGAGTGGAGGCTGTTATAGCAGCAAAGGGGGGACCAACTCCATATTAATGCCCATGATTTTGGAATGAGATGTTCGACAAGCAGGTGTCCACATACTTTTGGTAATGTAGTGTATGTATAGTGTGATTGTTGTTTATTGATGTTTTCATGCAGGAATCATCTGCAAAAGAGACCATGGTCTCAGCTTGAGTCCCTGCTTAAATAAAGGTTAAAGAAATACTAAAAAGGTCAAAGATGTTAGTTGTATAGTCAAAGATGTTATACTTGTATAGTAAAATGTATTGTAGTACAGAAAGACTCCACAACTATTGTACTGTCTATTGCAGGAACTGGAAATCTGATGCAGATCTTGACTAAATCATTGGGGTTCACATGGTTGGAAATCTCATAGATATTTTAATGATTTATGGTGCTACTCTCTGGCTGATAAACAACACATGCTTTTACTTCTTCTTATATGATAGAAACATGATTTGGCCCAGTAAGACAAACATTATGCCCAGTAAGACAAACATTATGCTAGTAATTAATAATCCTTTGTGAACAAGGCACTGCCTTGGACTTCAGCTCCGTTATTTTCCATCTTTTCAGGAATCGCACAATGTGTAAAAGACATTCCGGCCGTGTGGAAAATGTGTGCGCTATAAGTGAAGGAACAGACATTGGTCCCATTCCAGAGGCATATAACATGATCCTCAGAGGTGGGCCAAGGGGGTCTGGGGAGGGGTTGGAGGGGGGTACAAGGGGGTCCCCACGCAATGTCGACAATATGATGCATATACAATACAGTACCATACATACATACCATACATACAGTTGTAGCCTATGTGATGGTCTGCTATTGACTGATTTATTGTGTTGTTTGTTTGTCACTATGTCCAACAGTCTCACGGCGTTCCTGTATTTGAATGTGGTTGTGTTAGGGAAAGACAAAGTGTGTGTTGCTCTGTACCCCTTGTAACCTGTACCCCTGCACATTGACTCGGTACCCCATGTATATAGCCTCATTATTCTTATTTTATAGTGTTACTTTTCTTTTTCTTTTCTATTTTTTAACTTTTGTTTATTTAATAAATATTTCCTTCCCTCCATTTTCTTAAAACTGCATTGTTGGTTAAGGGCTTGTAAGTAAGAATTTCACGGTAAGGTCTACACCTGTATTCTGTGCATGTGACAAATAATATGTTATTTTATTTTGATATATGCCATTTAGCAGATGCTTTTGTCCAAATTCACTTACAGTCATGCGTGCATACATTTTACATATGGGTGCTGCCAGAAATCGAACCCATTATCCTGGTGTTGCTCTACCGACTGAGCTACAGAGGACCACGTTGAGCTACAGAGGACCACTGTGCATGTGTCTCTGCACAGTGCAGTAAGGGAGTGGGAGAGCAGGTGAGATTACATTCAGTTCATTACATTACATCCATATGTGTGTGTGGGAACTAAGTGACTTTGTGGTTTCTAAGGATAAACTCCATGTCGTTGTCTCTCACCTGCACTACCCAGGTGCTCGGAGTCTTTATTGCTGTAAGATGACCCTAAGTCAGAGTCCTGTGATGATTTATCCCTCAGATCTCTTATGGGAACAGGAATAAAGGGATTAAAGGTGGCTTGGAGTCCCAGGTGGGAAACCAATGGCACAAACAGCAGAACAGCCACATCTCTCATTTCCTCATACACCTGTTATGAGTGTATTCAATACTTTTTAAAATAAATTCATTTTGGTATAATGTGTGTTTCTACCTGTTATGAGTGTATTCAATACTTTTTAAAATAAATTCATTTTGGTATAATGTGTGTTTCTGTGTTTGTGTGTGTGTGTGAGCACTTGTGTGCCCAACCACCACGTGAATTTGAATAAGAGGAATCTTGTGCAGAAGCCTGCATTTACACAGTCACGCTACGCCATAATATGGCTATTATGCTTTGCCTCGGTAGCCGAAAAGCATGGAGGAGAATTATTTTTGAATGAGACGTGTGTGTAGAACTGTATCCACTACCAGACCAATGTTTGACATTCCAGATTCCATTTCCATGTTATACACTGAGTGTACAACTCATTAGGAATACCTTCCTAATATTGAGTTGGGGCATGGACTCTACAAGGTGTCCAAAGCGTTCCAGGGATGCGGGCCCATGTTGACTCCAATGCTTCCCACGGTTGTGTCAAGTTGGCTGGATGACCTTTGGGTGGTGGACCATTCTTGATACACACAGGAAACTGTTGAGTGTGAAAAACCCAGCAGGGTTGCAGTTCTTTACACATTCAAACCTGTGCGCATGGCACCTACTACCATACCCCATTCAAAGGCACTTAAATATTTTGTCTTGCCCATTCACCCTTTGAATGGCACACATACACAATCCACGTCTCAAGGCTTAAAAATCCTTCATTAACCTATCTCCTCTCCTTCATCTACACTGATTGAACTGAATTTAACAAGTGACATCAATACATTTTCAACTGGATTCATCTGGTCAGTCCATGTCATGGAAAGAGCAGATGTGCCTGTCACGATCGTTTGTAGAATTAACAGATCAAGGCGCAGCGTGCGCAGAGTTCCACATGTTTAATAAAGAAGTGAAACTTTAGCCAAAGACAAAACAATAAATAATAAACTAACAAACAACGAACCGTGACTACAACATTAACTCAAAACAAAACAATATCCCATAACCCACAGGTGGAAAAAATGCTACTTAAGTATGATCCCCAATTAGAGACAACGATAGCCAGCTGCCTCCAATTGGGAATCATACCAAAACCCCAACATAGAAAAAACTACCTAGAATTCCACATAGACAATAAAAACTAGACTAACCCCCCAGTCACGCCCTGACCTACTCCACTATAGAAAATAAAGGCTCTCTATGGTTAGGACGTGACAGTGCCCAATGTTTTGTACACTCAGTATATGTTCTATGTTCTTGGTTCCAGGATCCAGTTCCAGCTTCTATGTTGAACATTCTTTCGAAAAATTGGTTTGGCTGACCCCATGGGATAATCATTTGAAGAACCCTTTTGGGTTCCAGGTAGAACCTGGGTCCTACAGTTCCAGATTCTATGTTCTAGGTTCCAGGTCAACCAGCCATTATGACACAGCTGCCATCGTACACAGCTGCCATGGTCTTATTATTGAGCAAGGCTCCCTTAGAGAGAATTGTTGTTTGATTACATAATGATGTCAGACAACATGGGGCACTGATGTCTAGTTATCTCTACATTCCGCTTGGTTAAATATGTATACATGTATATATATTAAATAAGCTCACTCTGCCTTCACTTGTGGCATCACTCTCTATGTGTTCCCACTAGGACACAGAGGGCTTCTGGGAAGGGCAATATACTGTATCTCTGACTCGATCTGACCTTTCACCCATGGCCTATTCCATGGCCTGAACTCTTTCCTAATTTCCTATTATTACTGTATGTCAGTAATAATAGGTCCAGCTCCAGCTCCAGGATTGCAGAAAGAATGAGTTACTCTGGCCAGCAAGTCACAGGAATGTTGGATTGTTTGTTATGAGGTTGTGAAAAGGCTCCCCTAAGTATATTGTGGAAACACACAACATTATCATTTCCAACGCTGCTTAAAGGGCAAGAGTACCTCCCCTGGTACAGTCTTCACACAGGAAAAACACACATTTTACAAACACAGCTAGGGGCTTAGCTAATTCAGCAAAGTGGGTTAGCAAGGCTGCAAGACAAGTCATATGCCAATGTACTTTATTACAGAGAAGAAGTGGGTTACCCCAGCTATAAAATGTTGCATGTCACCCATCCACGGCGGCTGTGTTTATTTGTCCTAGCATTTAAATAGTGGAGAAGGGCCCCTGGTGGGAGCCACGCTCAGGTAAGCAGGACCCCCTTAATCACTTCATCTTGTTTTTCTCCCTCCAGGGTGTACAGAGAACAATGCTCTATTATCCCCTATCATAAAAGAAATAGAAGCTCACAGATACTGGAACCTGGGTTATTATGACAGCCAGGGCCATGGTGGCTCTGACATGCTAATAATACAATGCTGGTTGTTGCAACAGGAGAGAGAGACAGATCATGAAACAAGAGCTATGGGTTTGGCCCCCCTGTTCTGTTGCCTCTGCTGCACATACTGGTACATTATCTGTAATCAGGCCTTCCATCTGGGAGCTCATTGTGAAAGTTCCCTGGCACCTCTCTGCTCAAAGACCCTCTGTGCCCGAAAACTCCCTCCTCCTGCCCACACCACAGCTATTTACTGTACTCTACATCAGTGGCGGTCAGTGCCGTTTAAGATGAGGACGATTATTTTTTTATGAGCATGGCCTTATTTCTATTACAGCATATTGGATGACTGTCATTCATATTCCATTCACCCAGAAGAGTTCCATAGCCAGTTAGCTAGCATAGCATCCCTCTCTGTTTGAGCTGGGTGTTTGAGTAGGCTAAACTAGCTAGCTGCATTCACTAGCTAATTAAGTGAAAGTGAAAAAAATACTAAATATAGTTAGCTCTCTCTCTCTCTCTCCCGTCTCCTTCATTTCTGAAGAAATTAATTTGTTCAAAACTGTTCAATTATTGTCTCTCTCTCTCTTTGAGTCAACCAGATTGTATGCACTGCAGTGCTAGCTAGCTGCAGCTTATGCTTTCAGTACTAGAGTCATTATCTGATCCTTTGATTGGGTGGACAACATGTCAGTTCATGCTGCAAGGGGTGTAAGAACGACGAGCCTCCTAGGTTTTGTTTTGAAGTCAATGCGAAAGAGACATTGTCAAACATTGTCATTGACACATTGTCAAAGAGGAGGACGAAAACTAGCTGTCCTCCAGCTACACCATGGTGCTACCCTACAGAGTGCTGTCGAGGCTACTGTAGACCTTCATTGCCAACAGTTTTGCCACTCAGTGTTTTCTGCATTCCTCTCAGCATAGATCAGACCTGAGGCTGAAGCAATCACTCCAGGAAAAATTAGAGAAAAAAGAGGAGAAGAAATCATTAGAGCATCCCAACAGCCTGCTTGGCAGAGCTCATTCCGGTTAGCCATAAATCATTAAACCGATCATTAGTGTGAAAGGAACTTTTTTAATAACCGCTAATTAAGTTGATTTGAAAATAACATGTTTATTATTGTTGGTGGTGGCTCTGAGGCAGTTTTGACAGGGTAGTAGAGGTTTGTGATTTAGGGACCCTATCTGTTTCCCAACAAACAGGAAGAAAGTCAGTAGGCTAAGAGACAGTGACGTCAGTGTGTCCACGCACCCTCCGATTACAGAAATTAAATGCAGCTTCACATGAATTTTACAGGTTGTTAACAAGACATTGATTACACCAGCTTGCACTTACTGTACATAACTAATTACTTTTCAATGTCCCACCATTGAACTATTTCTCAACACATCCATTATATCACATTAACAGATGTTGAAATTAATGAAATGACATTGATTTATAAGAAATATATATATATTTTCACAGGTAGAACAGTTGTTCAAGTAGAGTACATACCTAAGACTCAAGATACTCATAATGATAATTGATTCAGAAATTTAGCTATTCACTGTTATGACTTCAGCAAGACCACCAAAATATCAGCAAACAAGAACATCAACACTTCATCAGTATAGCATGCCACCAGAAAACATCACACACTCAATCATGGTTGTCAAGGTGTCAATATGTCATAACATAATTTTCTTCCATTTATTCATGTCAAGCACTACTAGGGTCATAGTTCCTAAATCTGTTGGTCTCGAGGTAAACATTTTCCCCTTTCGCTTCAGCCAATGGGTTTGTTTGTTGTTGAAAGAGTTGAAAGAGTTGAAACTGAGTGGAAAACATGGTCGCTGTGTATGTTGTTTCAAAGCCTAACAGGCTGACTACACCGCTCTTGTCGCGTGCGCTAGCATTGCAAAATAAATTTAGACATACATGTTATTCAATTATTGCACCCACACTGCCCGCGCGCGCCAACGAGCATCTGCATTGCCAAGGACTAAAATAGAAGTCAGTTCTATTTCTGACGCAGATCGCGCTGCAAGTCCTGCCTCTCCCATCACCTCATTGGTTTATAGAAGCAGGTACCCACGTGCCTTCTCCTCATTGGTTATACCCATGTGGGTGACTGAAAGACGAACGAGGTCAGTGATGGTAATGCACCTAATTGCACCTAATGACTGTTTTATGTGTGGATTAATTGGCAGAGTAGAGGACCTTGTGCATTCCAGGTCAAATAACAACTCAATGTTTATATCCCAGGACAAATTAGCTAGCAACAGCAAGCTAGCTAAATAGGACAAATTAGCTAGCAAGTGCAAGCTAGCTAGCTAGCTAAATTGCCATAAATGTTTAATGCTTTTTGATCTGTCCCCAAATTAACATAATTGGTTCAGAGTTTGTTTTGATATTTTAACCTGCGTGTCGTGATCGCGTTTGGTGTGGGGGAACATAATAAATGCACGATGGCGCACATGCGCAGCCGGTTTAGATTTCGTGCTAACCCTTGGCAAAGCAGACGCTCGTTGGCGCGCGTGAGCAGTGTGGGTGCAATAATTGAATAACATAGATTTCTAAATGTATTTTGCAACGCTCGCGCCCGCGACACGTGCAGTGTAGTCAGCCTGTAACCCGGACGATGGTGGGCCACTTGTGTGCTGCCTCATGGTCTCCAGGTTGTGAAAAAAACTTTATTAAAATAATGATTGTGCCATTATACAATACATAGCCTACATCATATTACGCAAGGCAGAAAAACATAAACAAAAGTAATTTAAGGCTGACACATTATCTTTAGCTACAGAATATCTCACTACCGTGCGTTTCCAGCTCCTTCCCTCTCTCCTTCATTCCTTTCTCGAGCGTGCAGAGAGGGGCTGTCAACAGTTTAATGTAATATGTTTCGTTGAGAAAACATGTTACTGTCAATGTAATATATTTAATGAACAGATATATTATAGATGATTATATTTGATGAATAGATTTCACTTGGTTTCGCGTATGGATGACATGTCTTTTTCCCCCTGACCATGTTCCTGCCAATTTGATAATGGGCCATTCTAAATCGCAACAAATTTGACATATTAGTAAAGACAATATTAAATTGAGAATAGTCTGATGGGTGAAAATATGATCACTTGATGAGAGAACAATGTCTGTAGCCTGAGACAAGGAACATAGCACATTTTTTTTGCCGACTTTCTCAAATCAGCAATAGCCTAGTCGCATCATGTGTTTTCACTTCTAAGACATTATATAAGGTTTGTATCATTCACAACTAAAGTTGCCAAATAACTCTAAATCTAGCACATAGAACCTGTTTCAAATGGTCACTTTTATGCTCAACATAACCAGGTCATATGCACACTTGTCCCGGAATGGGAAAAACATTTTTTATGTTATTTCTATATTCAAATATATTGTTCTTACTATAAAATCATAGAATATAAAATACTGGCATGGAACATACAGTTTAAGCATATCTGATGAACGAACAAGCGTACAGCCTGTGGCATGGTGCATAGCCAGATAACATACAGTATGCCAACTCATATTCAGTTCTTCTGAAATAAATTTGCTTCATATCATAATGTTTCTTTAGACCTGCCTAAAATAAATTATGGATTTATTGTGATGGTGTATATTAAATTGGTTTATTAGACTTTTTAAATGTAAATGTTCCAAAGGCTCACATCAGCGGTTTTTATGCGGGTTGTATGCATAGGGGCTTGGAGATCCTAAACCTGTTTATGTTAATTAACAGTCAATTGTCGTGAAACTGGCAGTCTTTTGCATGTCAATAACCAGCTGACAAAATGTCATGACCACCACAGCCCTACACAATGCTAACTTGACATCATGATCTGATGTTTTTTGTCTTTGCTCAGAATTCAGCAGGAAGAAGATCTTGGTGATACAATGTTTCTCAGCAGCTCTTTCTTACCAGAATCCCAGAATGAAGACAACCAATATGATGATGATAATGTGTGTGTGTGTGTGTGTCTGTCTGTGTCGGTGTGCATTCGTGTGTTTGTACATGCATGTGTGTGTTTGTGTGTGTGTGTGTGTGTGTGTGGTGTTTGGGCTCAAAGTGTTATCTTCACATCATGGTCTATTTTAACTCCCCTCTCCCTCACTTTCTGGTCAGAATTAAGAAGGATAATCTCGGTGATGCAATGTATTTCTTACCAGAATCCCAGGAGCGTGTAGGTCCACATGCGCCTGTTGATTTTGTCCATCCATACCAGACGCGATCATGACCCGCAGGTTGAAATATCAAAATGCACTCTAAACCAACTATATTCATTTGGGGACAGGTCAAAACACATATGAAACATTCATGGACATTTAGCTAGCTAGCTAGCTTGCTGTTGCGAGCTAATTTGTCCTGAGAAACATTGGGTTGTAATTTTACCTGAAATATACAAGGTCCTTTTTTTGCTGGATCTTTGTGTGTTCTCTACTCCGACAATTAATCCACAGATAAAAGGGGAAACCTAGTTAGTTTATAGTAATCTCTCCTAGTTCAGTCTTCTTCTTCTGTGGATTATATATAGCATTGGCAACCAACTTTAAGGTGCATTACTGCAACCAACTGGACTGTAGTGTGGACCTCATTTATCTTTCCATCACCCACGTGGGTATACAGTGGGGCAAAAAAGTATTTAGTCAGTCACCAATTGTGCAAGTTCTCCCACTTAAAAATATGAGAGAGGCCTGTAATTTTCATCATAGGTACACTTCAACTATGACAGACAAAATTAGATTTTTTTTCTCCAGAAAATCACATTGTTGGATTTTTAATTAATTAATTAGCCAATTATGGTGGAAAATAAGTATTTGGTCAATAACAAAAGTTTATCTCAATACTTTGTTATATACCCTTTGTTGGCAATGACAGAGGTCAAACGTTTTCTGTAAGTCTTTTCACACACTGTTGCTGGTATTGTGGCCCATTCCTCCATGCAGATCTCCTCTAGAGCAGTGATGTTTTAGGGCTGTTGCTGGGCAACACGGACTTTCAACTCCCTCCAAAGATTTTCTATGGGGTTGAGATCTGGAGACTGGCTAGGCCACTTCAGGACCTTGAAATGCTTCTTACGAAGCCACTCCTTCGTTGCCCGGGCGGTGTGTTTGGGATCATTGTCGTGCTGAAAGACCCAGCCACATTTCATCTTCAATGCCCTTGCTGATGGAAGGAGGTTTTCACTCAAAATCTCACGATACATGGCCCCATTCATTCTGTCCTTTACACGGATCAGTCGTCCTGGTCCCTTTGCAAAAAAACAGCCCCAAAGCATGATGTTTCCACCCRCATGCTTCACAGTAGGTATGGTGTTCTTTGGATGCAACTCAGCATTCTTTGTCCTCCAAACACYACGAGTTGAGTTTTTACCAAAAAGTTCTATTTTGGTTTCATCTGACCATATGACATTCTCCCAATCTTCTTCTGGATCATTKAAATGCTCTCTAGCAAACTTCAGACGGGCCTGGACATGTACTGGCTTAAGCAGGGGGACACGTCTGGCACTGCAGGATTTGAGTCCCTGGCGGCGTAGTGTGTTACTGATGGTAGGCTTTGTTACTTTGGTCCCAGCTCTCTGCAGGTCATTCACTAGGTCCCCCCGTGTGGTTCTGGGATTTTTGCTCACCGTTCTTGTGATCATTTTGACCCCACGAGGTGAGATCTTGCGCGGAGCCCCAGATCGAGCGAGATTATCAGTGGTCTTGTATGTCTTCCATTTCCTAATAATTGCTCCCACAGTTGATTTCTTCAAACCAAGCTGCTTACCTATTGCAGATTCAGTCTTCCCAGCCTGGTGCAGGTCTACAATTTTGTTTCTGGTGTCCTTTGACAGCTCTTTGGTCTTGGCCATAGTGGAGTTTGGAGTGTGACTGTTTGAGGTTGTGGACAGGTGTCTTTTATACTGATAACAAGTTCAAACAGGTGCCATTAATACAGGTAACGAGTGGAGGACAGAGGAGCCTCTTAAATAATAAGTTACAGGTCTGTGAGAGCCACAAATCTTGCTTGTTTGTAGGTGACCAAATACTTATTTTCCACCATAATTTGCAAATAAATTCATAAAAAATCCTACAATGTGATTTTCTGGATTTTTTTTTCTCATTTTGTCTGTCATAGTTGAAGTGTACCTATGATGAAAATTACAGGCCTCTCTCATCTTTTTAAGTGGGAGAACTTGCACAATTGGTGGCTGACTAAATACTTTTTTGCCCCACTGTATGGGAGATGGGAGAGGCAGGACTTGCAGCGAGTCTAAAATTGAACCAAGTTCTAAACGCAACACGGCCGGTGTGGTCAGCATGTAACGACATCCATAGAAATGTATTAGTGTGTATGTATTTCAATGTATGTATGTATTATAATATGTGTGTAGTTTTGGGTTTGTAATATGAGTAATTGTTTTATGTCTATGTGTGTATAATGAGTGTACAAAACATTAAGAACACCTGCTCTTTCCATGAAAGACTGACCAGGTGAATCCTTAATTCCTTATTGATGTAACTTGTTAAATCCTCTTCAATCAGTGTAGATGAAGGGGAGGAGACAGGTTAAATAAGGACGTCTAAGCCTTGAGACATGATTTGTGTATTTTTATTTAACTATCAAGTCAGTTAAGATCAAATTCTTATTTTAAATGACAGCCTAGGAACAGGGTTAACTGCCTTGTTCAGGGGCAGAACAACAGATTTTTACCTTGTCAGCTCTGGGATGCAATCTTGCAACCTTCCGGTTACTAGTCCAACGCTCTAACCACTAGGCTACCTGCCGCCCAGTGTAGGTGTGCCATTCAGAGGGTGAATGGCCCATTCAAAGGGTGAATGGGCAAGACAAAAGATTTAAGTGCCTTTGAACGGGGTATGGTAGTAGGTGCCAGGCGCACCGGTTTGTGTCAAGAACTGCAACACTGCTGGGTTTTTCACGCTCAACAGTTTCCCGTGTATATCAAGAATTGTCCACCATCCAAAGGCCATCCAGCCAACTTGACATAACTCTCCGAAGCATTGGAGTCAACATGGCCCAGCATCCCTGTGGGTCTTTTTTGACACATTGTAGAGTCCATGCCCCGACAAATTGAAGCTGTTCTGAAGGTAAAAGGGGAGTGTGGGGGTTTGCGTGTGTTCGTTTATAAATGCGTTGCCCTGTGCCTGGTGAGTGAATGTGTTTGTGTTTACGAGTGGTTTTATGTAGCTGTGTGTGTACATTGGGGACAGGGGTATCTACTCTCTGTAGGTCTAACACACAGAAACAGACCTGTGCTGTGTGTGGACTCGCAGGCTACAGCCCCCATTCACTGCAGGAAGGGTGACTCAATGGAGGGGTAAGTCCGAGACCCCCCTCTGTTTTCCTCCCTCTCATTTTGGCTCTGGTCCCCCTCTCCCCTCTCTCCGTGAAAGCCTCTGTACACATCTGATGACTGAATGTGTGTGTTGTGCTGGGTGGAGGAACAAGGCTGCACTGTGCTTTGGCCTGCTGTGTGATGTAATATCTGTGTATATGTTCGGGAGATATAAAGGGCTTGATTGGAGCACACACAGGGGGAACCGTGTATGAAATGAATGGAGGCTAAAAATGAGGGACGTGCCCACTTGGCTGCCGGTGATGAACATGATGAGTGCAACCCTTGTCTGTGCACGTATGTGTCAACGGCAGTTTTCTGTCAAGTGCACGAGACTCTGTCAAACAATCTGACAACTGCCTCAGAGCGAAATGGCACATCATACCCACCACAGTCAGCACAGTGCCAAACATGTTATTGCTCTGCTATTTGTCTGTGCTCTACTATGTCTGAGGATAGTCTGCTTGCCAGCGATGATATGATAGCCCATTCGTTTTTGTTTCGTGGTCTACATTCTGATTGTGGTAAGCAGACATGACAGGACGTTGGCCATGTTTATGGAGAACCATTAACATTTGGGCTTCCAAGAGTGGACGTGCACAAAGATAGTGCTTCTACAGTTTGACATCAGTTAGCATTATGACCCTGTCAACATTCCTTCTCACACTTACCACAATGACTCTAACCTTTCGTCAGCCAAAACAAACCCTAAAGCGTGAATGTTGTTGTCACTTGAAAGATAATGTTGCCATCATGAGGGCTTTATTTCTATCCTGGCAGTGTTTAGGAGATAAAAGATAAGTATTGGAGAGTTAATGAGTCATAGAGATGGGTGGGTGATGTGTATGTGTGTGAGAGTTTCCACAGTTTCTTTAGGGGGTCCCGAGTGGCGCAGCGATCTAAGGCACTGCATCTCAGTGCTAGAGGCGTCACTACAGACCCTGGTTTGATTCCAGGCTGTTTCACAACCGGCCGTGATTGGGTGGCGCACAATTGGCCCAGCGTCATCTGGGTTAGGGTTTGGCCGGGGTAGGCCGTCATTGTAAATAAGAATCTGTTCTTTAACTGACTTGCTTAGTTAAATAAAGAGAGCTTAGCTGGATGGAAAACAGGTGTAAGTACATGCTCATGTGATCTGTCTCCAGAATCAGATAAGTCTCTAGATCACGTCCCACCATGAGGCTGCACATATCTCCTTTCACATTTAAATGCCCCACCCAGTGAAATCAAAAGCCCATCTTTTAAAACATGCGTGTCCTGTTGCCAACCCACAAATCATTAGAGACTCATTTTAAATTATTATTTTCAACCTAGAGGATTCCAGAGGTATGGCATCAGAGGTGTCCTGTTACACTACTAGCCACCTAGCAATTTTATGAAGTTGGCTTTAGCTAACCCAGATAGATTCCCAATCTCCCAACCTCATATCTAGCTACCAACAAGCCATTTCAGGCTATCAATCAAGTTAGAGTAGCTAGCGTGTCTATATACAGTATACTCTTAGAAAAAAGGGTTCCAAAAGAGTTCTTCAGGTGTCACCATAGGATAACCCTTTTGGGGTCCACATAGTACCATTTTTGGTTCCAAAAAGAGTTGTCTAGAAGAAAAAGAAACGCACACCTATTTAGGTGAGGTGCTGGCTAGCGGAGTAGAAAACTTGAAAATAAAGGAGAGCCGCACACTCTAGGAGCTCAGATGCAAAAATGCAATATCCAACGTTTCGACAGCCAAGCTGTCAATAAACCCTGATGAAGACAGCTTGGCTGTCGAAACGATGGATATGACATTTTTGCATCTGAGCTCCTCGAGTGTGCGGCTCTCATTTATTTCCAAAAAGAGTTGTACCTGGAACCAAAAAGGGTTCTTCAAAGGGTTCTCATTTGACAGGGACAGGCGAAGAACCATATTAGGTTCTAGATAGCATATTTTTTTCTAAGAGTTTATCTTAGCTGGCATGCATGCTGGCAAGGTTGGTAGAGTTTAGAAAAGCAAGCAATGACTAAATTTAGCCTACTGAATGAGACTCACATTCCTTTCAATCTTTTACCCAGAATTTAGCAGATGTAGAAAAATATTGCAGAAAACAGACTTTTTTTACATGGAATTAAGCATAATGATTATGGCTGTAGATTGCATGAAAAAGCAGTTTCAGGTGAAAAATGTAAAATTCTCCAACTTAATTACAGAGGGCCCCCCCTTCGGACCACCCGCCATCCCTCCTTGCCCCTTCAGATTTTGGGGGTGCATGACGCCCCTGTGTGGCATGTATGAGTGTGGTAGACTTGGCGTTCCCTCCCCTGCTCACTCCTTCTCACCCACTTCTCTCCCCTTCTCTCCCCTTCCATGCACCCTCACCTCCGCACCTCTTGGCACCCTCTCATGCGTCTCATCGCATCACGCCTATGGTCACAAATAAAAACTGTCGGCTTCCAAAGCTACCCTATTCTGTTCTCCCCTGAGGGGAACCTAATCCTTTTCTGTGTAATGAAGGGTTTTACACTAATCTGCTGTGAAAAGGGCTGAGCAGACAATCACACAGACAACGAAGGGGCCTAAGGCTCCTATCTGTCCACTAAGCTCACACTAAGAGAGCTGCTCAAAAGCTGCTCACTAAGAAAGGGCCAAAAGGGCAGAGAGAACAGGGAGAGAAAGAGACCTAGCTGTGACTGCTCCGAGGCATTGGATCAGATGGTACACGCCCAGGTGTAAGGAAGGTGTAAACAGGTGACAGGGAGGTAATCGAGGGCACACCTAACTCAGGAGTGGAGCAACACCTGTATGGAAATATAGGAGTCGTACAGGGAGGCGCCTTGCAGACAGACAGCCGTGGCGGTCCACAGAAAAGGAGTTACCACCCATTTGAAAGGCCATGCATGCACTTTGGTAATCCCCTACTTATAAATAGGCAAATTAAAGTGGCCACCCCAATTCAAGCTGTGGTTGATACATGCAATAGTACAGAAAAATGGCTGCTGTGCATCTCCTACACATGGGTAATACACTTACATGTGTCACGGTTCATGAATCCACTGCCTCACTCTCTCTTTTCTCTCTCTCTCTCTCTCTCTCTCTCTCTCTCTCTCTCTCTCTCTCTCTCTCTCTCTCTCTCTCT
>NC_036845.1:21372453-21388771 GCF_002910315.2 Salvelinus sp. IW2-2015
TTCAGGCTGGCGCAGACAATCAGGCCAAGA
This sequence comes from Salvelinus sp. IW2-2015, assembly GCF_002910315.2. Lineage (NCBI taxonomy): Eukaryota > Metazoa > Chordata > Actinopteri > Salmoniformes > Salmonidae > Salvelinus > Salvelinus sp. IW2-2015. Next base: position 21,372,484 of record NC_036845.1, read on the forward strand.
TTGGGGACTGGAATTAATTATCTTCCCCTTTATATGTTCTGTAACCTGTGTTTCTTGTTGTCAGATTGTTGTTTCTTCCCTGAGGTTGTGTCGTGTGTCAGTGCTCATTCTCTCGCCGCCCTTGTGTGGATTATCTGCTGTGCTCCTTCCTACCCAGCCGGACACACTCCCTTGGATTTCTCAGCACGCTATCKTCAGAGGATGCGCCCTAGGCCCTGGGTTGGATTCCGTCTGAGTATATTCTGTCTGTCCTGTTGATGCTGTAAACTGTATTCATTAAACCATCGTTGCTTGCATCTTGCATCCGCCTCTGTATTGTGACAACATGGTGCATATTGATGAGGATCCTTCTAGCCACCAATAAGACCCTTATAAACATATAACGTGGTGGCTCATTTCAATGTGGTACAGCATAAGGAAATTAATGGACGCAATCAACTGAATGTGGGAAATGTCTCTACAATCCAGCCTGGAAGTTTTCTTTTCATTATTGGTAGGAAATGTAGGCCGAATATGGCAGGAAATGGAAAGTGCAGAAGCGTGGAAGACAGATCAAGGTCATCAGATTGCAGAGGAAGTGCAGCACACTTATTGAGGATGGACGCGTTTCAAACGCTCTGGGAAAGTTACTCGACTGACTTAACAAACTTGGAAACTATGGCTGTTGTGGCCAGTCTGTTCATGTTTGGTTAGATTTCATGATCTTCTCGACATATTAAATTCATCACAGTTAAAACGAAAAGAAAGAATGAGAAAGAAAGAGAGAAACGAGTAGTCACTTTTTCCATTCTGTCATTATATTGACCTCAACACTAGTGAACTAGGGGCACGTAATTTAGAGAGAGAAGGAGTACAGTCTGGCAGTGGTGGATTACAGTTAAGATGTCTGCTGGCTTTAGCACAGGACGATGTCACTGTTCAACAAAGTGTCCTCTGGTTAATTTGACCACAGGCTCATTCAGCGTATTGACCCCGCTGTGGGTTTACAAATGATGATGGGAGACCAAGCATGGCGGGAATTCAAACTCAACTTTCCTCTAAATGTACATTTAGATACCTGGAACTGACAGCACTTAACTTCTTTGCAGATATGAAACACACAGACTATCATAATATTAGTCAAAAATATAAAATTCCCATGTTAATGCTTCAAAACCAACTTTACAAGAATGTCTATACAATATATGTCTATATGTCTATACACAAACTAGCAACGGCAATGATCACAAGTTAGTCATAACGTGGCTAATAGGCTAGCTAGCGCACATGTATCAAACACAAGGCCCGCGGTCCGAATAGGACACAGAAGTGAGTATAAATGAGTCAACAGTTGAGTCTTCCACTTTATGAAATTACAGCCTGATGCGCTCCCGTTGGTGAATTCCACTTCAATTGCGCTGCTTTCATGTGTCCCATTTTCAACGTGCAGTGGAGGGAAAGTCTACAGACACATGCCATAGTCCTAGCTAGCTAGCTGCTGTGAGGATGTCATGTCATTGGAGGAGTGGATGAGTGACCGACTTACCCTCGTATCGTTTTACGGTGGCTGCAGCTAAAGATTCAGGTGTCATTTGGTTAGCTAGCAAGAAATGTGAATCGCGTTGCTAGCTAGCAAAATGTTGGTTGTGACAAAACTACATTGGCAGGCAAGCTGCAGAAGGACGAGAAGGCAACTATTTCCCATCGTTTATCAGTACAATTCTGACTGCCAACTAGCTGAGAAAGTTTGAGAGGGTTTATATAATGTTCACTCGTTAGATTTTAGCTCATCTCTCTCTGGCTAGCATTCGTTGTTGATCTTGTTGTTGTTGGTGTGCATAAGCAACTGAGGGAGAGACAGCCTACCTTTTTCATGGTTGTTTGATCTAAAGTCACATTGTTGCTACTGCCTGTAAACCCACAGTTCAGTTCAAAGTGAATGATGGCAGGCCTGTGTGGCAAATGTCTTATTTGCATATAGGTCTACTGCAGCTCTGATTGGCTATAGTGCACTGGTCTGCATAGACTCCGGTCCTGGACAAGACAGATGTTTTTTTAGGTTTTATTTACTGAAGTGTCTACTAATTGTACAAACGCACGGCAGCTTTCCCACTCTATATTGCTATAGAATGTTCACAAATGCCTTACTATACGTCATTCCCAAACATTCTATGAATCTATGAAAATGTAAAATGACCATATCAAGTGCTCGCTTGTCAGAAAATGTCAAATAAAATGTCATATTCTTCCCGGGGGTGTATATGAACAGATTTTAATACGATTTCATGTTGCTAAAATGCTGTCAGTTCCACTTTAATGTATCTCTGTGTTAGAGACTACAGTAGTTATTTTGTAGTTATCACATAGCCATCTCTCTCCTGAAGAAATCACTGTCATTTTCACATTTATCTGGTTTCATGGGAACAATGTGACAGTGGCGATCCCTACTCTCGTCACTTAGCTATACTGATAGCATTCTTATCAACGCCACACTTTGGGAACTCAGCCTACCCCATCTCTCCTCTTTCCTGGATTCACTCTCTCTTTCTTTCTCTCTTCCCCTCTCTCTTTCTGCACACAACGGTGAAAGACCTAAACACCCTCCTTTTTCTGACCTCCATTTCCCCCTCCTCCCTCCATCTCCTGTCCCACATTCTTCTGGAGTGCTCTCCACACTGCATGCCTCTAATGCTTGCTCCATGTGGTTTTTACGGCCTTATTAGAATTTATATCTAACAAGTGTTTCCCCGTGCTTAATCTCCTGCCTCACACTGGATCTGGAGACTAATGCTGCTGGAATGGCCTGGGGATCTCCACTCTCCACTGCTGAGGGGAGTAACAAAGCAGCCAAGGCTGTTCCCCTTCCCAGTAAAATAGCAGACAAATAAAAGTATTAAATCTGTAATGTTATTTAGTAATTTTTTTATGTTACCAGAATGACACGGCCATATTTTCCACACCAGACCGCCGCACAGCAGTAGCACACCAACACAACAAGTGAGATAGTAGGCCTCCAGACAGTGAAGATGCTTGTTTACGTGTGTGCGTGTTTATGAGTGTAGGTGTATTTCAAAATAGAGAGTGAGGGTGTAGTGGGGTAATATTTGATATATGTGATATTATACAGTATATTCCTCACATGCGACCTGTGATAAGACTATGCAATTAGCCTATTAAAATGTTTGTCTGACTCCATTTAACATTATAGTAAAACCATGTGCAATCAGGTATTATGCTTTTAGAGGTCTGAGAGCTATGAACATATCAAATAACTCAACTCCATAATCCCTGCTTCATACACAGGCTGGTTAATGTTACCCAGCTGTCAGATCAACTCCAACCTGAGACGAGTTTCTCTCTCTCTCTCTCTCTCTCTCTCTCTCTCTCTCTCTCTCTCTCTCTCTCTCTCTCTCTCTCTCTCTCTCTTCTTCATCTCTCTCTCTCTCTCTCTTTCTTCTCTCTCCGTTGCTCTCACACTCTCTCTCCCACTTCGCACAAACAAAGCACTAGTGTCCAAACACAAAACACAGATACAGTACTCAGTTATACAGTCATTTTCATTGCCACAAACGTTTATGGAATTCATGTTTGGCACTAATTTCCTGAGCTTGCAGGAACACCTGCACCCCAGGCAGGGGTTGCTCTCTGTATGGGAGTATTGGGCTGACGCCTGGGCTGTATATCCTGGAGGGGTTGGTTCATTGTGGTAGGCAGGTGCCCGCTACTGGGCCTAGAGAGAGAGGGCTACTCCCTCAAGATGTGGAGATTGAATATGGCTTCCACCCCACGCTATCCGCGATTGTTCTTTTCTGTGCAGACAGACGGTGGAGACGGTTGTGGAAAACGCCTCTGTCGGCGTTGTCTTTCTCTCTCTCTCTCTCTCTCTCTCTCTCTCTCTCTCTCTCTCTCTTCTCTTCCTCTCTCTCTCTTCTCTGGACATCTTGAGCCTCAATGCTTCCTCTTTAGCCGCTCTCTACCTCGAAATGTGCTAACGGAAAACTCGACAACTTTCGCTTTCCCGCAACGTTTTTCGAACAACGTTCTATCGACACCCACCACGACTGCCGGTCAATTCAGCACTAGATCGTTGGTCTATACTACTATCCAGCCCGTCCACCTCCACTTGCCTCCACCAGAAGCCTCATATGCCCGCTCAGGCAACCTCTCCCAGCTCGTACACGAACCCGGCCAATGAGCACACGGCACGTTGTTGTTCAATCGGCTAACCTCACCACGCTTTCTTGACTATTGACCAAACCTGACCCCCGTGTCACCTCAATCCCGGGAAGTGCGCTTCTACGACTTAATTGTCGTGAAACGAATGAATACGCTTTACATGCGATCTTCCGAATGGTCAATCTAGCTTTTGCCGAGCTACACGTCGCATTCCGGTCTCCGCAAACGCACATTGCCACTCGCGCCCACCGTCTACGTTTTTTTTTTCCTTTTTATTCTCTCTCTCTTCTCTCTCTCTCTCTCTCTCTCTCCTCTTCTCTTTCTCTTCGCTCTCTCTCTCCTTCTCTCTCTCTCTGAACTCTGTCTCTGTCCCCCTCCCTCGCTCGCTCGCTGATAAAGGGGATGAAAGGCCGTGGCTGCTGCTGGGCCAGGAATCTATTGTGGTTCGCTGAGGGAAACGCTTGTACTTCAGACGGGAAACTTTTCTTAATATAACAGCTTTTATTCGCTTTTTGGGGTGCGTAGAGAGCATGGTGTTGTGCTCCGTTGACCCTGGGCAGTCCTTTTGTAGCAAACGCCTAATGGGGACACAGGACAAAATGGGCATTGTGGGCACTGGAGAGAAAAGAACTGGGGAGAGCGGAGTACCTCTACCTCTCAATAGTCTGTAAATAGAGGGTTGGAGCAATTCACCACAGGGTGTCAGTAAAATTTTGCCCATCTGATTGGCACATTCACCAAGTCTTATACCCTGACTACACGCGAGCGTTGCAAAATAAATTTAGGAATCTATGTTTTTCAATTATTGCACCCACACTGCTCGCGCGCGTCAACGAGCGTCTGCGTTGCCAAGGGATCGCGCAGATCACGCTGCAAGTCCTGCCTCTCCCATCTCCTCATTGGTTTATAGATGCAGGTACCCACATGCCATCTCCTCATTGGTTATACCCACGTGGGTGATTGAAAGACGAACTGTTGCCGGTTGTCGTGGTAATACTATGAAAGTTTAGATGCCAATAACCATATAAGTTAAACGATGAAAAAGCCTGGAAGGAGGAGAGATGACTAGAAATTATTCGGTTGACCATTTTTATTTGTGGATTAATTGTCAGAGAACCTTGTGCATTTTAGGTAAAATAACAACCTAATGTTTATATCCCAGGACAGATTAGCTAGCAACAGCAAGCTAAATTGCCATAAATGTTTAATGCTTTTTGACCTGTCCCCAAATTAATGTCATTGGTTCAGAGTTTGTTTTGATATTTTAACCTGTGTGTTGTGATCGCGTTTGGTGTAGGGGGACAAAATAAATGTATGCACGATGGCGCTCGCGCGCAGCCGGTTTGGGTTCCGTGTTAGGCCCACTGATGGTTCTATGCACGACTACATAACTTAACTGGGTGAGCTGAGCTGACCTGCCCAGAGGGCAGTGTGTGTGGGTGTGTGTATGCATATACAATATGTATGTATATGTGTGTTGGTGCTAGAGAGTAGTTGTACCCCAGTCACAACAGTCAGTGTGTCCCCAGGCTAACTGTCTGCACCATGACTCACACACTTCCTTGTCTGTGGTGTTCTCTTGGCTCATCGTGGAAGGAACAGACACTTAACCCCCCATTCTCCTCCTACGCACCCCTTTCTGCCCATCTCTCCCTTCTCCGACTGGGAGACAATGTGCTAGAGAAGTTATGGCACCTAACACCAATTTAAAGAACCTACATACTACAGATTCTTCCTCCGTAGATGAACTTCTCTCTCTCCCTCTCCACCCCCATCTTCATACCTGCTAGATTATTGTATTTTGTATGAGTGCTGCAGATTTTTCACATTGGAATTAAAGGGCAACTCCACCACTTTTTAATCTAATTTTCATTATCTCCAGCACAATATCAATGTCAACATATAGTACGTGAAAACGGCGCATTTCTACGTTTTGTAGAAAAAAATCTAAATTTAAAAAGTTCTACCCGATGACATCAAAAGTTATAACAGTGATTTTAAAACACCAGATTCGCGGTGATGTGGGGAGCAAGAAAATACCCTCCCTTGAGCTAGAAACTCATTGCAGGTTTAGAAAATCTCAGTTTTTGACCTTTAATCCTACCCTGTGATGCCACAGAGAAGCTTTAAAAAAAAAGCTGTAATCACAGATCATGTAATCACAGATCATAGAAACGCACAATTTTCACATATGTAGACACTGGTTTGGTCCTGGAGATGATGAATAAGAAGTTGAAAAGTGGTGGAATTGCCGTTTAAGGAGTTAATCACTAGCTCCCTGTGTGTATATGATTGTGTGTATATGTGTGTGTGTGCATGGCGTCTGGTGTGTGTGTGTGTTAGTAATGTTGTTTGTTCACCTGCACCCGCCCGCAATTGCTAGTAACCCACCCGCAACCGCTCAACTATATGTGATAAAGTGGAAATATGAGGCCCGCACCTAACCCTAACCCACAAATAAAGAAAATGAGCTGTTTAGTCAGAGATGGCGGAATGATTTTTTGACAGACCTTTTTAGATAGGCCTATGTTTCTGCTTATAATTTCCATCATTTTGGTAGGCTATCAACTTGTCTATAATTAGATACATGCAGGTTGTCTTCTTTAATTACTTGTTGTCCTAGAAGACTAAATAAACCCCTGTTCACCAGAATTACGTCATAAATCGATACAATGCACTCTTCAATCTAGTTGACATTGGTAACGCTTTTTTTCTCTTTCATTTCTAATTCTCTCGTGCAGCAAATACTTTAGGGACCGTGGAGAAAATGCATTAACTCCCCCAGAAATGGGAAGGGATTTTCCGTGTCAAAATGTCCCATTTTCAGTTTGACCAGTTTGAAGGAAATTAAAAGCTGTTAAAACGACCCAACATGTTTTTGATAAGATTTCAGTTTGGCTTGGATGTATATTTTATGTGTTTGAAATACTATCAGCTTTAATGACGCTGATTAAGATAGCACCTTTAAAGACGCTCCCTAACCGGCATTCATTCTCTCACTCCTGTTCTAGAGTCAAAATGTACATTTGGTGTATCATTTTACAGCAATAAATATTATATTAGGCTATGGGAGAGGTTATAGACCTACAGTTAGTGTCCAGGTTTCAGTTAGGCTACTATTTCATTTAACCCAACTGAACAGTACAGTTCCCCTGACGTGCCATTTTGAAGTCCCCGTCTTGTGAATGTTGAATTTGTATAGTGCTTCAGCTATCATTCTCTTTTACCACTTCACCAAATCTTTCCCAAACATTAGAATACTGTTCTGCCCCTCCCTTCTATTTATTTTACAGCTTTTCTCTTATTGAATTAAACTCCGATATTGTCCTTTTTGCCTCAGTTGAAGTTCCCAAAAGCATTTGGCAATTGGCGTGTATTTGGCATGCTACAGTTAGGCCCTAAAGCTTAGGCTTGAAACTCATTTGAATGCATTGTTTTCCCTTTATTCAAACCCGCCAGCCACCCACCCACTCTTAATCCACATAATATTTTATGACCCTAAACCCGCCCACCCCTCTCTATGGGCGCAAGCACTGTTCATGACACAAACTAGTCACACCCCTCTTGTTGGTGGAGAGAAAATTTTGCCAGTTTTAAAGCTTGTTTCCTGCAATTCTATACATTTTGCTATGTCTAATGTTTATTCATGTGATATTTAAGTGACTCAAACATTACAACAAAATCTATGGGCTAAAAAACCTAGCTAAAAAACCTTAGCTGACATGGGCTAGTTGATCTGGACATTTCTGACAAGTTATAAATAGCTCTCCAAGGTATGCAATGACTGACATGACAAGAGGAAAACCGATGATGCACTATCCAATTTTGAAATTTCACCTTGTGCATTGTACTATTACAACTTTAAAGAGTAAGTTGAAAGCCGGACTGAGTTCCTAATTTTTTCACATATACAGTACCAGTCAACACCTACGCATTCAAGGGTTTTTATTCATTTGTACTATTTTCTGGTTTTGCGACTGCACTTGAAGAAACTTAAAAAGTTCTTGACATTTTCCGGATTGACTGACCTTCATGTCTTAAAGTAATGATGGACTGTCATTTCTCTTTGCTTATTTGAGCGGTTCTTGCCATAATATGGACTTGGTCTTTTACCAAATAGGGCTATCTTCTGTATACCAACCCTACCTTGTCACAACACAACTGATTAGTTCAAACGCATTAAGAAGGAAAGAAATTCCACAAATTAACTTTAAACAAGGCACACCTGTTAATTGAAATGCATTCCAGGTGACTATCTCATGAAGCTGGTTGAGAGAATGCCAAGAGTGTGCAAAGCTGTCATCAAGACAAAGGATAGCTACTTTTAAAAATCTAAAATCTAAAATATATTTTGATTTGTTTCACACTTTTTTGGTTACTACATGATTCCATATTTGTTGTTTCATAGTTTTGATGTCTTCACTATTATTCTACAATGTCGAAAATAGTAAACATAAAGAAAAACCCTTGAATGAGTAGGTGTTTCCAAACTTTTGAATGGTACTATATATATATATATATATATATATATATATATATATATATTGTGAGGGGGTGGACCCCGGCACCCCCTGCCGGCTCCACAGTTTGGGAACCACTGCTCTATAGGACACTACTTGTGAGAAGGAAAGCATATTTCTGTGTGCGTGTGTATTTGAGAGAGCATGTAGTATATATTGGAAAGGAATGGAATAATTACAACTCTACCCTAAGATTCACTTCCGAGCAGTTTATCAAGTTGCGACATTAGGAAAACAATAACAATAACAAAGAGAAAAAGATAAAAAGCGGGGAGGGTGGGATTGAAAGGGATTCTGTTCCGCTGCAGGCCGAGCTGGGTCACCATCGTCCCAGGGCCTGTGAAGTGAGTAGACTCAAACCCACGCTAGAGGGGACCTCCGTGTTAAAGAGAGTGAAAGTATGAGTGCATGTATGTATGTATGTGCATGTGTGTGCGTACATGTTTGTATGTATGTGAGAGAGAGAAAGAGTGCAAGTGTGATAGAGCTTGATAAACGACAGCTCCCTGCCTCTGTCTGTGTTTAGCAAGGCCTGTGCATCGTCTCCTGCAGAGCAGACGGATAACCTCTGACCTCTACTTCCTGCAAACAGAGAAACACAACCTCCACTGACCTTGACAATGGGACAAGGACAGCTGGGGGGGACAGCTGCCTCGGCCCAGGATGGGGAGAGGAGCACTTGGACATGGAGACACAGGGAGAGACAGGGAGACAAATAATAACAAATCTGTTTTATTGTTTGGCCTCCCGAGTGGCGCAGTGGTCTAAGGCACTGCTTCTCAGTGCTAGAGGCGTCACTACAGACCCTGGTTTGATTCCAGGCTGTATCACAACAGGCCGTGATTGGGAGTCCCATATGGCGGCGCACAATTGGCCCAGCGTCGTCCGGGTTTGACTGGGGTAGGCCGTCATTGTAAATTAGAATTTGTTCTTAACTGACTTGCCTAGTTAAATAAAGGTTAAATAAATTGTCACACATAGGTGCAGTAAAATGTGTGGATTTACAGGGTCAGCCATAGTAGAACCTCACCCCTGGAGAAAATTAGGGTTAAGTGCCTTGCCCAAGGGCACATTGACAGATTTTTCACCTTGTTGGCTCGGGTATTCGAACAAACGACCTTTCGGTTACTGGCTCAAACACACAACACACACCACCCGTACACACTGATATATAACACAACCCAACACAACATCACAACACACACCAACACACACCCACAACCACACACACACACACACACACCACACACAGCACACAACACACACACAACATCGAGAGGACACCCACAGGGAATGGAGACCAGTGGGGAGCGTTCTCCATGCTGCTGACTCAAAAATTCTTGGCTGATCCCAAGCAGGACACACTACAGTCAGTCTTTCATACAGGAAGGAGAGAGCTCTTTTGCTGACAGTGAAGCAGCTACACGAGTATCTGCACCACACACTACCAACACTGGGTCTTAATCACCGCTATCCCTTAACTACTCCTGTTTCCTCCGCACCACACTACTACACCTACATGGTTACCGACTAATATTTGCAACGCTTTATTGCTTTGTTGTTTTTGATGTATCATGCTATTCTTTGAGTAACACAGCGACTTGGGAGGATCAATTTGCTAGTAAGTGTCCCTCTCCCACCAGTGGAAGCCGAACTAGTGAAGCACCCGGACTGACTCCACTCTTCTCAGATGCATTCTCTGTCAGTCTTGGGTTTATCCTCCATTGTCTACGTCACATTGATGGACAGGCACGTGTGGTTTCATGGCTCCGCAATCCAAGGCCGGCATCGTCTGGGACAACGCTATATTCTAAAAGAGGGACCTATTCCAAGGAGAAGAAGCGTTTGAGTATTAATACATGCTGTACGCCAACCAACACTCTGCCTAAAGAGAGGGGAGAAAGGGGGGGGGAGTGAACACCGACACCAACCACCACCCCACAACCACCACACACACACACACACACACACACACACACACACACACACACACACACACACACACGCACAGGTTGACATTTATTGCCATGTGTCTTGTCCTGGAGGCAGAACTGAGCGATTTCCCCTTAGATAGGCCAGCTGCAAAGTCAAAATTTGCTATATTTTAATAATTCATGAAAACAAAAATGTGCTTTTTGGTCTTAATTTAAGGTTAGGGTTAGGCATTAGGGTTAGCAGTGTGGTAAGTTTAGGGTTAAGGGTTAGGTTTAAAATCTGATTTTTATGACTTTGTGGCTGCGCCAGCTAGTTATCACTCTGTAGAGCTGCCTCCAGAACAAGATTCATGACGAAAAACTCTAACCTGGCACACGCACGCACACACAAACTCTGGATTACGGAACTAAGAACTGCATGGACAAAAACATTGCCAATCATCCGTGTCCAGGGTTCCTGAAAACGAAAAATACCATTATGAACGAGAGCTGAAGCTTAGTTTTGATTTATGCGATCAAGATAGAGTACCGTGACCCTGATGCTTCAAACAGCAAACATCAGCTTTAGAAGGACTAAAACTGTAATTGGGTTCTCAGAGAGAAAAAGGGGACTCTCAGAATGACAAACTATGCCAAATCCTCCATTTGCTTTTGTAAGCCATAGTTTATCCACATAATGATGTTATCAGATCCTCTGGGGGGAAAGGGGAGAGCTAGCTGGCTACATTGCCTGAGACACTGTCCTCAGTGTGGTGTGACCTGCAACACAACCTCTGTGCCTGTCATTGACCTGCTAAGCCAGTCAACCAACCAGGATTTGACAGATAATGAAGATACAGTGTAGACATTGTTAATGTTGTAAATGACTATTGTAGCTGGAAACAGATTTTTTATGGAATATCTACATAGGCGTACAGAGGCCCATTATCAGCAACCATCACTCCTGTGTTCCATTGGTATGTTGTGTTAGCTAATCCAAGTTTATCATTTTAAAAGGCTAATTGATCATTAGCAATTAGGTTAGCACAGCTGAAAACTGTTGTTCTGATTAAGAATCAATAAAACTGGCATTCTTTAGACTAGTTGAGTATCGGGAGCATCAGCATTTGTGACCTGATTCAGGAAACTAGGCGTATGTCGCAAGTCACTTCACAGGAGAGCTGTTGGAACGTAAAAAACATGTTTTTTTTAATCCAAATGTCACGCCCTGGCCTTAGTATTCTTTGTTTTCTTTATTATTTTAGTTAGGTCAGGGTGTGACATGGGGTATGTTTGTGTTTTGGGTGTTTATTATGGTAAAGGGGGTGTTGGTTTTAGTGTATGGGTTTGTGTTGAGTGTATGTGTCTAGGATTGTCTATGGTTGAGTGTAGGTGTTTAGGAAAGTCTATGGTTGCCTGATTTGGTTCTCAATCAGAGACAGCTGGTTATTGTTGTCTCTGATTGGGAGCCATATTTAAGGGTACCATAAGGCTTTAGGTGTTTGTGGTATTGTCTATGTTTGAACGTTTGTAGCCTGTGTGTGTGTGTGGTGTGTGTGTGTGTGTGTGTGTGTGTGTGTGTGTGTGTGTGGTGTGTGTGTGTGTGTGTGTGTGTGTGATGTGATGTGTAGATGTGATGTGTGTATGTGTGTGTGTGTGTGGGTGTGTGTTGGTGGTTGTGTGTGTTGTGTGGTGTGTGTGGTGTGTGTGAGTGTGTGTGGTGTGGCACAAACGTTTATAGCTTCATCTGGTCGGTTTGTTTAGTTTTTGTATAGTGTTTCGTTTCATGTTTTCATCTCTTCTGAATAAAAGAAGATAGTACTTTCACGCGCGCGCCTTGGGTCCTCACATCTCTTTTCAGTAAGACGATCGGTAACAGAATTACCACAACGTGACAAGGCAGTTTCGTGACAAGCGGCAAACAGTTGTGAGCAGAGGTCAAGTGATTCGGTTGGAATGGGAGGAGATATTGGAAGGAATAAGGGAACCTTGGGCACACACCGGGAGAATTATCGCCCCGCTCGTGAAGAGCTGGAGGCAGCGAAAGCCGAGAGGAGCGATATGAAGGAGCAGCACGGAGGCAAGGCTAGAAGCCCGTGAGTACTACCCAAAACAATATTTGGAGGGGGTGGCTAAAGAGGTCAGTGGCCGAGGGCAGTAGGAGACCTGCGCCCACTTCCCAGGCTACCGTGGAGAGCGGGAGAGTACGGGCAGACACGCGTGTTACGCGTTAGAGCCGCACGGATGTGCTCCTGTACGGGTGCAAGGCCCGGTCGGGTTTCCCCTCCCTCGCACTGTAGGGCTAAATGATTGGTAGCATTGAGCCATTGTGCCATTGAAGCGGCTCAACGCGTTGGTCTCCAGGTGCGTCTCTCGGGCCTGTTTCTTACATGGCACCAAGCCTTACGCATGGTGTCCCCGGTTCGCCTACATTACATCCCGGGCGGGTATTAATATTCCACCTTCCCCGCACTGGATCGGAAGCGACGGGAGCATTCACCAGGTAAGTTGGGCAGGCTCTGTGTGCTCAAGGGAAGCCAGTACGGCCTGCACGGTGCCGTAATTTCGGCGCCCCTCCCCGTGCCCCAGTCAGTTCCACAGTGCTACCATCCACGCACCAGGCTTCCAGTTGTGTCTCAGAAGCTCCCTAGTTGCCTCTCCACGCACTCGCCAATGGTGCGTGTTCTTCCACCCTAATACTCACCAGTGCCCTACGCCCGACATCTAATAGTCCTCCTTGGATGCGTCTCCAGAGTCCTGTGCATCTGTTTTGCTGCTTCCACCCACTAGCTTTGAAGTTTGCGTGTCCCCAGCCCTGAAGTACCACCAGTGCCGGCACACGCACTAGTGCCAATGTCGTATCCAGGGTAGTTATTCCGCTGTTCGCTGCTCCCCGCACTAGCCTTGAAGTGCGTGTCCCAGCCCTGTGTCCACCAGTGCCGGCACCACGCACTACGGCCTAATGTGCGTATCCAGGTCCAGTATGCCTGTTCCTTCCTCCGCAACTAGCCTGAAGGTGCGTGTCTTAGCCCGGTGCCTCAGTTCCGGACCACGCACCAGGTCACAGTGCGCCTATCCGGCCAGAGCCATCTGAGCCATCCGTTCTCCAGCGCCATCTAGCCATCCGTTCTCCCCAGCGCATCTGAGCCATCCGTCTCCCCAGCGCCATCTGGCCATCCGTTCCTTCCCAGCGCCATCTGAGCCATCCGTCTCACCCAAGCGCATTATCTGAGCCATCCGTCTGCCCAGTGCCGTTAGAAGCCGTCCCGTCTGTCCGACGTCAGAGCCGATCGTCAGTCAAGTAGAGCCGCTTAGCCATATCGTCAGTCAGTTGCCCGAGCGCGCAACCAGACAGGATCTGCCAGATGCCGCCAACCATGACAGGACTGCCAGAGCCGTCCAACCAGAACAGGAAATCTGCTCAAGAAGCCGCCAACCAGAACAGTCTGCCAGACCGCCAACCAGACAGGATCTGCCAGAGCGCGCAACCAGAGACAGGATCTGCCAGAGCCGCCAACCAGACAGAATCCAGAGCCCCAGCCAGCCGTAGCGATCAGAGCCGTCAGCCAGCCATGAGCGTCCAGAGCCGTCAGCCAGCCTATGAGCGTCCAGAGCCGTCCAGCCAGCCATGAGACGACTTCCAGAGCGTCAGCCAGCCATAGGTCCAGAGCCGTCAGCCAGCTGAGACGCCATCGTCAGCCAGCCAGATGCAGCAGCCAGATCCGTCAAGCCAGCCATGAGCAGTCAAAGATCCGTCAGCCAGCATTGAGCAGCCATATCCATCAGCCAGCCAATGATAGCCAGAATCCGTCAGCAGCCATGAGCCGTACAAGCCAGGATCCGCCAGAGCGTCCAGCCAGGATCCGTTCCTCAGTCCGGAGCTGCCCCTTAGCCCACTGGCCCTATCCTGGTGCTGCCCCTTATCCTGGTGCTGTCCCTTATCCTGGTGCTGTCCCTTATCCTGGTGCTGTCCTCTTATTCTGGTGCTGTTCCTTAACTGGTGCTCCCCTTACCTGGTGCTGTCCTCTTATCTGGTGCCAGCCCCTGTCCGTAACTGCCCTTTCCGGTTGCTGCCCCTTTCCGGTGTGCCTTTAGTCCGGTGCTGCCCCTATTCCAGTGGGGTTTAAGGAAAGCGGGTAGTGACTATGGTGGGGGTGGGACCACGACCAGTGCCGGAGCGCCGCCGTGGACGGACGCCCACCCAGACCCTCCCTAGACTATGTGCTGGTGCGCCGGAGTTCGCACCTTAAGGGGGGGGTTATGTCACGCCCTGGCCTTTAGTATTTCTTTGTTTTCTTTATTATTTTTAGTATAGGTCAGGTGTTTGACATGGGGTATGTTTTGTTTTTGGGTGTTTATATGGTAAAGGGGGTGTTTGGTTTTAAGTGTATGAGGTTTGTGGTGAGTGTAGTGTTATGATTGTCTCTGGTTGAGTGTAGGTGTTTAAGGAAAAGTCTATGGTTGCCTGATATTGTTCTCAATCAGAGACAGCTGGTTTATGTTGTCTCTGATTGGATGACCATATATTAAGGTAGCCATAGGCTTTAGGTGTTTTGTGGGTATTGTCTATGTTTGAACGTTTGTAGCCTTGTGTGTGTGTGCACAATCGTTTATAGCTTCACGGTCGTTTTGTTTAGTTTATTTAGTGTTCGTTTCATGTTTTCTCTCTTCTGAATAAAAGAAGATGTTCTTTTCACGCGCTGCGCCTTGGTCCTCACATCTCTTCAGTAGACGATCGTGACCCAAAATGTGTTTCTTCTCAAACATGTGAACTTTCTATGTGCCTAATACCTAATAGTATGCCATCTGTTAATACAAATAATATGGTCATGGTCAGTTGTGCACGCGGGGCCCTCCATCTTTCTTATTCTGGTTAGAGCCAGTTTGAGCTGTTCTGTGAAGGGAGTAGTACACAGCGTTGTACGAGATCTTCGTTTCTTGGCAATTTCCTCGCATGGAATAACCTTCATTTCTCAGAACAAGAACAGACTGAAAGGTCTTTGTTTATAGCCAATTTGAGCGTGTAATTGAACCCACAAATGCTGATGCTGTCACGTTCTGACCCTAGTTCTTTTGTTATTTCTTTGTTTTAGTGTGGTCAGGGCTGAGTTGGGTGGGTTGTCTAGTTAGTTTTTCTATGATTTTCTATTTCTGTGTTTGGCCTGATATGGTTCTCAATCAGAGGCAGCTGTCAATCGTTGTCCCTGATTGAGAACCATATTAGGTAGCCTGTTTTTTATTCTGTTTTGTGGGTGGTTATTTTCAGTCTTTGTGTTTCTGCACCAGACAGAACTGTTTCAGTTTGTTTCTTTGTTGTTTTGTTTTCAGTGTTAAGTTTTGATATTATTAAATATCATGAACACTCACCACGCTGCACTTGGTCCTCACCTTCTTCCACCGACGACAGCCGTTACTGAACCACCGACCAAAAAAGGACCAATGCAGCGTGTATCGAGGCAGCAGCGATCTCAGGACTCCTGGAACATGGGAGGCGTTCTGGAACGGCAAGGAGTCTACACATGGGAGGAGATCCTGGCGGGAAGGGATCGCCTTCCATGGGAACAGGTGATGGTCAGCTAGGAGAGCAGAGGCAGCCGGAGAGAGAACAGCTGGTATAATGGGAACTACGGACGAGCAATGTAAGAAGCCCGAGAGGCAAGCCCCAAAGAATTATATTGGGGGAGGAGGCCACAACGGGAG
>NC_036845.1:21388796-21403045 GCF_002910315.2 Salvelinus sp. IW2-2015
ATTGGGTAGTTCCATATGCGGCGACAATTGGCCCATGCGTTATCTTCGTCGGTTTGAACTGGGGTAGGCCGTCATTGTATAATTAAGAATTTTCTTAACTGTCTTGCCTAGTTAAATAAGAGTTAATATATTGTCACACATAGGTGCAGTAAATGTGTGGATTTTTTTAACAGGGTCAGCCATCTAGAACCTAACCCTAGGAAATTAGGAGTTAAGTGCCTTGCCAAAGGGATCACTAGACAATTTTTTCACCTTGTTGGTTCGTGGTTTCGACGAACGACCCTTTCGGTACTAGTGCTCAACACACCGCCGCACGCACGACGCATGCACGCACGTCACACTACACACACAACCTACCACGTACCACACCTGATATATAACACACACCCAACAACAACCATCACAACACACACCACACCACCACACACACCACACAGCACACACACACACACCACACTACAGACACACACACCACACTACACAACATCGGAAGGACACCCACAGGGTGGGTAAGACCAGTGGGATAGCGTTTCCCATTGCTGCCTGGACTCAAAAATGTTCTTGGCTTCGATCCGCAAATGCTCAGGACACACTACAGTTCAGTCTTTCAGTACAGGAAGGAGAGAGCTTTTTGCTGACAGTGAAGCAGATATCATACACAGCAGATCTGCACACACACACCACACTGTGGTCTTATCCCAATCCGCTTTTTAAATCCCCCTTAACAGTACTCCTGTTCTCCCCCCACACACACTCATAAACCTACAGGTTACCGTACTAATATTTGCAACCGCTTATTTGCTTTGTTATTTGTGTATTCATGGTCTATTCTTTGAGTAACCAAGCGACTTGGGAGCAGATTCAATTTGCTCAGTACTAAGTGTCCCTCCCCACCCAGTGGAAGTTAATATCGAACTAGTGAAGCATCCGGAGCCTGACTCCACTCTTCTTAGGATGCATTCTCTGTCAGTCATTGGTTTATCCTCCATTGTTCGTCACACTGATGGACAGGGCGTGGGTTTCATGGCTCCGACATCCAAGGCCGGCACTCGTCTGGGAACGCTCTATTCTAATAAGAGGGACCTATTCCAAGGAGAAGAAAGCGTTGAGTTAGTAATACGATGTCTGTTTCACATGCCCACCAACAACTCTGCCAAAAGAGAGGGGAGGAAAGCGGGGGGATGGGGTGAGACACACACACACAACACACCAGCAACACCACCAATCAAATACACACACACCACACACACACACAACACACACACACCACACCACACACACACACACACACACACACAACACACACCACACACACAAGCACACGCAACTAGTTAACATTTTTCCATTGTGCTTTGTCTGGAGGCAGAACTGAGCATTTCCCTTAATAGGCCCTGCAAGTCAAATTGCTATATTTTAATAATCATGAAAAACAAAATGTGCTTTTTTGGTTTAATTTAAGTTAGGGTAGGCATTAGGGTTAGCAGTGTGGTAAGTTTAGGGTTAGGGTTAGGTAAAATCTGATTTTCTATGACTTTGGTGGCTGCGCCAGCTAGTATCACTCTGTAGAGCTGCTTTCCAGAACAAGATTCAGTCGAAAAACTCTAACCTGGCCACGCACGCACGACACAAACTCTGATACGGAACTAAGAATTGCATGGACAAAACATTGCAATCATCCGTGTCCAGGGTTCCTGAAAACGAATAATATCATTATGAACGAGAGCTGAAGCTTAGTTTTGATTTATGCGATCAAGATA
This sequence comes from Salvelinus sp. IW2-2015, assembly GCF_002910315.2. Taxonomy (NCBI): domain Eukaryota; kingdom Metazoa; phylum Chordata; class Actinopteri; order Salmoniformes; family Salmonidae; genus Salvelinus; species Salvelinus sp. IW2-2015. The sequence continues at coordinate 21,390,554 of NC_036845.1, forward strand.
GAGTACCGTGACCTGATGCTTCAAACAGCAAAATCAGCTTTAAAGGACTAAAACTGTAATTGGGTTCTCAGAGAAAAAAAGGGACTCTCAGAATGACAAACTATGCCAAATCCTCATTTGCTTTTTGTAACATAGTTTATCCACATAATGATGTTATCAGTTCCTCGGGGGAAAGGGGAGAGCTAGCTGCTACATAATGCTGAGACACTGTCCTCAGTGTGGTGTGACCTGCACACAACCTCTGGCTCGTCATTGACCGCTAAGCAGTTCAACCAACCAGGATTTGACAAATAATGAGAATACTGATAGTAATTGTTAATGTTGTAAATGACTATTGTAGCTGGAACAGATTTTTTATGGAATATCTACATAGCGTACAGAGGCCCCTTTCAGCACCATCACTCCTGTGTTCCATTGTATGTTGTTTAGCTATCCAGTTTATCATTTATAAGAAGGCATTTGATCATTAGCAATTAGGTTAACAGCTGAAAACTGTTGTTCTGATTAGAATCAATAAAAACTGGCATTCTTTAGACTAGTTGATATAGGAGATCAGCATTTGTGACCTGATTCAGGAAACTAGGCGTGATGTCTCAAGTCACTTCACAGGAGAGCTGTTGGAAGTATAAAAACATGTTTTTTTTTAATCCAATGTCACGCCCTGGCCTTAGTATTCTTTGTTTTCTTTATTATTTTAGGTTAGGTCGGTGTGAATGGGGTATGTTTGTGTTTGGGTGTTTTTTATTAAAGGAAGGTGTTGGTTTTAGTGTATGGGTTTGGTGTTGAGGTAGTGATTTCTAGGCTGTCTATGGTTGAGTGTAGGTGTTTAGGAAAGTATCTATGGTTGCCGAGATTGGTTCTCAATCAGAGACAGCTGGTTATTGTTGTCTTTGATTGGAGCCATATTTAAGGTTCCAAGGCTTTAAGTGTTTGTGGTATTGTCTATGTTTGAACGTTTGTAGCCTGTGGTTGTGTGTGGTGTGTGTGTGTGTTGTGTGTGTGTGTGTGTGTGTGTTGTGTGTGTGTGTGTGTGTGTGTGTGTGTGTGTGGTGATGTGTGATGTGGTGTGTGTGTGTGTTGTGTGTGGTGTGTGTGTTGGGTTGTGTGTGTTGTGTGTGTGTGTGTGTGTGGTGTGTGTGTGTGCACAAACGTTATAGCTTCACTCGTTGTTTGTTTAGTTTGTATAGTGTTTCGTTTCATGTTTTCTCTCTTTGAATAAAAGAAGATGTTCTTTTCACGCGCTGCGCCTTGTCCTCACTCTCTTCAGTAGACGATCGTACAGAATACCACAACCGACAAGCCAGCAGTGACAAGCGGCAAACAGTGAGCAGAGCGTCAGATGTTCTTGACATGGGAGGAGATATTGGAAGGAAAGGGACCTTGGGCACAACCGGGAGAATATCGCCTCCCTCGTGAAGAGCTGGATGGCAGCGAAAAAGCCGAGAGGTAGCGATATGAGGGGCAGCACGGAGGCAAGGCTAGAAGCCCAGTGAGTATACCCAAACAATACTTCTGTAGGGGGCTGGCTAGAAGAGGTAGTGGCCGAGGGCAGTAGGAGACTGCGCCCACTTCCCTAGGCTTACCGTGGAGAGCGTGTGAGAGTACGGGCAGACACCCGTTGTTACGCGTAGGCGCACGGTGTCTCTGTACGGTGTTGCAAGCCCGGCGGGTTTTCCACCCTCCCTCGCACTGAGTAGGCATAAATATTGTAGCATGACCATTGGTGCCAATTGAAGCCGCTCAACGCGTTGGTCTCCAGTGCGTTTCCTCGGGCCTGTTTCTTACATGGCACCCAGCCTTACGCATGGTGTCCCCGGTTCGCCTACATTAACCTCGGTGCGGGTTAATTTCCACCTTCCCCGCACTGGTTCGGGCGACGGGAGCATTCAACCAGGTTAAGTTGGGCAGGCTCTGGTGCTCTAGGGAGCCAGTTTACGGCCTGCACGGTCCGTAATTTCCGGCGCCTCCTCCCCGCCCCAGTCCAGTTCCACAGTGCCTACCACACGCACCAGGCTTCCAGTTGTGTCCAGAAGCCCTGTTCCTCCTCCACGCACTCGTCCAATGGTGCGTGTTCTTCCAGCCCTATACTCACCAGTGCCTACGCCACGCACCAAGCCTCCTGTGCGTCTCCAGAGTCCTGTGCATTCTGTTTTGCTGCTCCCGCACTACTTGAAGTTTGCGTGTCCCCAGCCCTTTAATTAATGGTACCACCAGTGCCGGCACCACACACTAGCCTAATGTGCGTATCCAGTGGTCCAGTTATCCCTGTTTCCTGCTCCCCGCCATAGCTTGAAGTGCGTGTCCCCAGCCTGAATTCTGAGATGCCACCAGTGCCAGGCACCACGCACTAGCGGCTAATGTGCGTATTCCAGTCTCAGTATGCCTGTTACTCTTCCCTCCGCACTAGCCTGAAGGTGCGTGTCCTCTAGCCGGTGCCTCTATCCGGCACACGCACCAGGTCTACAGTGCGCCTATCGGCCAGAGCCATCATGAGCATCCTTCTCCCCAGCGCCATTCTGAGCCATCCGTCTCCCCAGCGCCATCTGAGCCATCCGTCTCCTCCCAGCGCCATCTGAGCCATCCGTCTTCGCCCTACCTTCGCCATTGAGCCATCCGTCTCCCCAGCGCCATCTAGCCATCGTCTGCCCAGTGCCGTTAGAAGCCGTCCCTCGTCCGAGACTCAGAGCGATCGTCAGCAAAAGGAGCCGCTATAGCCATTCGTCTAGTCAGGATCTGCCACAGAGCCGCCAACCATGACAGGATCTGCCAGAGCCGTCCAACCAGACAGGATTCTGCCAGAGCCGCCAACCACTAGGATCTGCCAGAGCCGCCAACAGACAGGATCTGCCAGAGCGCCAACCAGACAGGTGCATGAAGCTGCCAGAGGCCAGGCCACCAGACAGAACTGCCAGAGCCGCCAGCCAGCCTATGACGTCCAGAGCCCGTCAGCCAGCCTTGAGCGTCTAGCCTGCAGCCAGCTAATGAGCGTCCAGAGCCTGCAAGCCATGTCCTATGAGCGTCCAGAGCCGTCAGCCAGCCATGAGCGTCCAGAGCCGTCAGCCAGCCGATGAGCCGGCCAGATCCGTCAGCCAGCCATGAGCAGCCAGATCCGTCAGCCAGCCATGAGCAGCCAATCCGTCAGCCAGCATGAGCAGCCATATCCATCAGCCAGCCGTATGAGGCAGCCAGATCCGTCAGCCAGCCATGGAGCCGTACAGCCAGATCCGCCAGAGGCGTTCAGCCAGATCCGTTCCTCAGTCCGGAGCTGCCCCTTAGGCATCCTGGTGCTGCCCCATATCCTGGTGCGTCCCTTATCCTGGTGCTGTCCCTTATCCTTGGTCTGTCCCTATCTAGTGCTGTCCCTATCCTGGGTGCTGTTCCTTATCCTGGTGCTGCCCCTTACTGGTGCTAGTCCCTTATCTGGTGCAGCCCTTGTCCTTGTACTGCCCCTTAGTCCTTTAGGTGCTGCCCCTTTCCGGTGTGCCTCTTAGTCCGGTTGTTGCCCTATTCCAGTGATGGTTTAAGGATAAGCGGGTAGTTGACTATGGTGGGTGGGGACCACGACAGTGCCGGTAGCCGCGCCGTGGACGGACCCCACCAGACCCTCCCTAGACTATGTGCTGGTGCGGCCGGAGTTCGCACCTTAAGGGGGGGGTTATGTCACGCCCTGGCCTTTTAGTATTCTTTGTTTTCTTTATTATTTTTAGTTAGGTCAGGTGTGACCTGTGGGTATGTTTGTTGTTTTTTGGGTTGTTTATATATGGTAAAGGGTGGTGTTGTGTTTTTATGTGTATGGGTTTGCTGTATTTATTTGAGTGTATGTGTATAGGATGTGTCTATGTTGAGTGTAAGGTGTTTAGGATAAGTCTATGTTGGCTGATTATCGGTTCTCAATCAGAGGACAGACTGATTATTGATATGTACAACATGATTTTGTCTCTGATTGGGAGCCATATTTAAGGTAGCCATAGGCTTTAGGTGTTTGTGGGTAATTGTCTATGTTTGAACGTTTGTAGCCTGTGTGTGTGTGCACAACGTTTATAGCTTCACGGTCGTTTGTTTAGTTTATGTATAGTGTTCGTTTCATGTTTTCTCTCTTCTGAATAAAAGAAGATGTTCTTTTCACGCGCTGCGCCTTGGTCCTCACTCTCTTCAGTAGACGATCGTGACACCAAATGTGTTTCTTCTCAAACATGTGAACTTTCATGTGCCTTAATACCTTAATAGTATGCCATCTGTTAATACAAATAACATGGTCAGTGGTCAGTTGTGCACCGGGGCCTCCCACTCTTTCTATTCTGGTTAGAGCCAGTTTGAGCTGTTCTGTGAAGGGAGTAGTACACAGCGTTGTACGAGATCTTCAGTTTCTTGGCAATTTCTCGCATGGAATAACCTTCATTTCTCAGAACAAGAACAGACTGAAAGGTCTTTGTTTATAGCCAATTTGAGCGTGTAATTGAACCCACAAATGCTGATGCTGTCACGTTCTGACCCTAGTTCTTTTGTTATTTCTTTGTTTTAGTGTGGTCAGGGCGTGAGTTGGGTGGGTTGTCTATGTTAGTTTTTCTATGATTTTCTATTTCTGTGTTTGGCCTGATATGGTTCTCAATCAGAGGCAGCTGTCAATCGTTGTCCCTGATTGAGAACCATATTTAGGTAGCCTGTTTTTTATTCTGTTTTGTGGGTGGTTATTTTCAGTCTTTGTGTGTCTGCACCAGACAGAACTGTTTCAGTTGTTTCTTTGTTGTTTTGTTATTCAGTGTTCAAGTTTTGATTATTATTAAATATCATGAACACTCACCACGCTGCACCTTGGTCCTCACCTTCTTCCACCGACGACAGCCGTTACAGAACCACCCACCAAAAAAGGACCAAGCAGCGTGGTATCGGGCAGCAGCGATCTCAGGACTCCTGGACATGGGAGGACGTTCTGGACGGCAAGGGAGTCTACACATGGGAGGAGATCCTGGCGGGAAGGGATCGCCTTCCATGGGAACAGGTGGAGGCAGCTAGGAGAGCAGAGGCAGCCGGAGAGAGGAACCAGCGGTATATGGGAACACGGCTGGCAAGGAAGCCCGAGAGGCAGCCCCAAAGATTTATTGGGGGGAGGGGCACACGGGGAGTGTGGCGAAGTCAGGTAGGAGACTTGCGCCAACTCCCCGTGCTTACCTTGGAGAGAGAGGGACCGGGCAGGCACCGTGTTATGCCGTGAGGCGCACGGTGTCCCCGGTGAGCAGGCATAGTCCGGTGCGGTACATAGCAGTGCCTCGTATCGGCCGGGCTAGAGTGGGCATCGAGCCAGGTGCCATGAAGCCGGCTCAACGCATCTGGTCTCCAGTGCGTGTCCCCGGTTCGCAACACAGCCCAGTGCGGCCTATTCCACCTCGCCGCACTGGCTTGGCTACGGGGAGCATTCAGCCAGGTAGGGTTGGACAGGTTCGGTGCTCAAGACCTGCAGTGCGCCTCCATGGTCCGGTCTGTCCGGTACCACCTCCACGCACCAGCCCTCCGGTGGCAGCCCCCCGCACCAGGGCAGTCTCTCTGTCTCCTTACTACAGGTGCTTCCGTCTGTCCAGCACCGCCTGAGTTACCCGTCTGTCCAGCGCTGCCTGAGCTGCCCGTCTGTCCAGCGCCGCCTGAGCTGCCCGTCTGTCCAGCGCCGCCTGAGCTGCCCGTCTGTCCAAGCGCCGCCTGAGCTGCCCGGTCTGTCCAGAGCCGCCTGAGCTCCCGTCTTCCAGAGCCGCCTGAGCTGCCCGTCTGTCCAGAGCCGCTGAGGGGCAGCTCAGGAGCTGCCGTCAGTCAGGAGCTGCCAGAGCCGTCCGTCAGTCAGGAGCTGCCAGAGCCGCCCGCCAGTCAGGAGGCTGCAGAGAGCCGCCCGCCAGTCAGGAGCTGCCAGAGCCGCACGCCACTCAGGAGCTGCCACCGAGCCGCAGCCAGTCAGGAGCTGCCAGAGCCGCCACCAGTCAGGAGCTGCAGAGCCGGCCGCCAGTCAGGAGCTGCCAGAGCCGCCCGCCAGTCAGGAGCTGCCAGAGCCGCCCGCCAGTCAGGAGCTGCCCTTCAGTCCTGAGCTGCCCCTCAGAGCCCACACTACTACACTGCCTGAGCCAAGGACTACATGCTTTCTGGTAAGTTTTGATTACAATACTGGGTGGGGTGAATACCTGGTCCTTGTTTGGGAACACACACACCAAGGCACGCAACAGGCTGACCAATACAAGGGTTGAAAAATTGGTGGCCATCCGGGCAAATTTGAGGCTTTTTGAGCCTGACAACGAGCCAAGATTCAACAAGATTGGAAAGTGACAGTGAAGATGAGGCCTCAGAGTCTTATGCTCAAGAGGTGGACATTGAGGAAGTCCAGGGAGAAGACATGGAAGCCTGAGAGGAAGACAACCAAATCTTTAGTTTGTAGACTATCATTTCACAGATGTATGTTGAAAACGTTTTGGGGAGATGCAATGGATTGTTGGGGATCATTCAATATTCCCTTTCTTTTCTTGTTCAGTGAAGTCATCCCATATGTAGAGTCAACTCATTTAATTAAAGTTCAATTCGTAACTCAATTGGAGATCATTCCACATGAGAAGCGCAAAAAAACTAAAAGCACTATCTCGCCTGAGTCCGGGTTTGGTAACTTAAATGTCTGAAGATTTACAATGAGGTAAGGTATGGAGGAAGTTAATGCAGGAGGGCTTTATAGACAAAAAGACTGCAACGCATACTGTTGCTACAGTATGGACCCCACTCAATCAAACACTGGGTTATGGCCCCAGTCCCAGTTGTAATATGTTGGCTTCAGACATACACTGTCACATGAAAGGGTAGTGCCTCTCTGAGGGATGTGGAGCAGACCACTGGGGTGGGGGTGGGGGGATTTCCTCAGACATCAAGCCGCCCTATGGATTCTCAGAGATGGGACAGGTCTGACCATGTCTTTGCCCCCCCTTACCCCCTTAGTCCATGTCTAGTAGTAGACGGTTCAGACATCGGTTCAGATCTTATAACAGGGAGGGGGGCTCCCTGTTATAAGATCCACAGAAAGTTCAGCCCTGACCATGTATTAGACCCTCCCTTTATAATCCATAGATAGGACTTACCATGTCTTGTGGGAGAGAGGGGGCCCCGGGGACATGAGACCGACTGGGAGCTCCGAGGGAACACAAGGCGTGAGAAATGATGCAAGGTCCTGCTATTCCTCAAGCATGGCCAGTGACAGCTCGATTACGGGCGGCAATACAAACCATTAAGTGCTATTAATCTTCCTGGCTGGCAACGAGTCATTATGGGTCATTCATCTCGCTGGGCTGGGGTGTGAGTCATTATGTGTCCTTACTCTCCTACCCGCTGGGCGCTGGGTTAGGGGCGCAGGCAGGACGGGGGCAAGTGGGGTTGAGGTCTCCCCCTGTTGGACCCCAAGCTGAGCAGGCAGGTCTACCAGGTCAGACGGTTGGCACTGGTGCTGAAATATGTATGGAGGACTCATGAACAACAGCCAAGCCAAAGAAGCCCTATTTGGGGGTAATTGTTTCCTTACACGGTCAACATGTCACAGGGGTTAATCGGACCACTGTGGCTCTCCGTTCAGTCTTAGTCTCAGTCTCTCTAGACTCTCTTTCTGCTCTCTCTCTCTCTCTCTCTCTCTCTCTGTTTTTTCTCTGACTCTCTCTCACTATCTTTTTGCTTTCTCTTTCTCTCCTCTCTCTTTACCAGTGTGCTATAACTTTCAATCACCCATTTTTTCCCCCAATGCACACTCAGAGAAAGGTTTAGGGCCATGTCAATGTACATAAAGCCAAGGTATTAACCTGACTATGTGGCAAAGTGGGGTGGTGACCTCAATGAAACCGTAATGCTATTTCATGGTTGTGGGGTAGAAGTTGAGGGAACTCACTCGACCTCACACCTGGACAAGAACCAGCTATATAAGGCCTTATGGTGGAAATATAGTGGACCTCTCCACCCCTTGCGTCGCCCTGAGCGTGTCGCCCCCCGTTACCCCTGCCGTCCCCCCAGCCCATAAAAGTATGGGAAAGTCCCAGCGCTGCTATGTGTCTGTGTAAAACATAATACTGTCTGCAGGACTGTGCCTGAGTCCTGACTGAGTCCTCCGCCACTACAGCGACAGATGTTTTATTTAGAATCCAAAAACACTGGCTAGGTAATTTGCTTAAAGGAGGGGAAACAGAGCAGAGAGTGCTGTTGCGGTGTGACGACCATGCCAGAGCACGTGAGGGAGAGAGCGAGCGAGAGACCAGCCTTGTAGAGTTTCCACTCCTCAGCTCTGTCATGATATTTCCTCTCTCCAACATCAGCTCTTTCTCACACTCCTGTTTTTCACTGTCTCTCTTTCTCTCTCTCACAAACACTGTTAATCTCTGTCACAATCTCCTTCCTATCGCTTTACTCTATGTCTATCTAGCCTTGTCTCTGTCAAGCACTCTAATTCTCTCTCTTTCTCCCTTTCTCATCCGTTTCATTCCCTCTTTCATTGTCTGACGGACTGTTGGCTATAGGACCAGGTGGTGTTCCCTTCTCTCTTCTCCCTCCACCCTCTTTTTCTCCCCTCCTCCCCCCGTCTCAACAGGGGGTGCAGGTTGACCCTGCTCTGTTAAAGTGTGCCGCATGGGGGGTGGGGGCGGGTGGTCGGGGAAAATGGGCAAGTCACTCACACACAATCACCAACACATCTACTGTAACTCACTAACACACATACCTGCACTATGCGCTATTGAGAAGTTTCAAAGGGAAAAACATGGTAATTCTTCATTTACTAGTGAGTAATACCACAGTGAGTGTCATATACTGTAAATGTGTGAGTGTGTGTGTGCGTATGTGTGTCTGTGTGTGTGCATGCGTGTGTGCGTGCATGCTCGTGTGTGTGTGTCATATTGTTCTAAGCAGAGCTCTGGTCTAGTGCGCTGTACGAGGGAAGAGTTAAACCCCACACTGGTTGCTGTGGACGTCTTGGCAGCCTCCCGATAATGACAATCCCAGATCGCTATTATCAGAGGTAATATGGATGCCCAGTGCAGCCCCCTCCTCTACACCCCACTCCTCCCCATACACCTCTCCCATCTCTGTCGCCAATGGGAATCCAGCTCACTTTCAACAGCTATCCACTTTTAATTATTATTGTTGATCATGGTAAATGGGATTTTACACGCACAGCTCTAATATTCCATGGTGGTCACTCAACCAATATGGAATAGCTGTTACTCAATCCGCATGTTCTCATCCCCGACTTCCACAAACACAGAGACGTACACACACACACGAACAAGCACACACACACACACACATACAAACGCACATACACGCATGCACACACACCCACACATACAACATGCATGCGCATGCACACACACATAGCCCTGGGCAAAGCTTCTCTGTGTGGCCCACCCACGCCACACACCAGGAGTTTCCCTTACACACTCACCCTGGGAGAAAACGTGGAGCTAAACTCTCCAGCAGACCCAGGTATACCGGCCAGAGTACACTCAACCCAACTCAACAACAGGCTGGAAGCCACAACAGCAAATCACTCCAACAATGAATGCAGCTGTCTACAGGGTCTACTCTGTGAGGATTTGGATGTGGGTGTTATGTAAAAGTGTGTGCGCCCATTTTATACAGTTATAAATGTAAATGTACATCAAACGAATGAAGATGGTGAGTGAATGAGGGAGTGAGTCAGTGAGTGATTGAGTGACTGAATGACTGACTGACTGACTAAATGTGTGACTGTGTTCTTACATACTGTATAATGTGTGTGTGTGTGTGGGGAGGTGTTCAGTAGCTTGGTTTGGAGCTTTGTCTGGCGAGAGAAAGGCAGGCAGTGTGTGTGTGTGTGTTTGTGTGTGCATGCGTGCAGGCCGGCGCTGAAGGGATTGAATGTCTGGGGCTTCAGGGCTCCCTTCCTGCTTCTATCGTGATATCTCCAAGACGCTTGTCAAACTCAAGGAGAAGGGAGACGGAAGGGGAAAAAAACACTTCGTACTTGGATTCTGTGTGATACTTCAATCTGTCTCCTTTTGTGCCTCTTTCTGTCCGCTCACAAAGAGAGTTGCTAATCCTGAGCTCAAAGGAGAGCTGGCTTTTCCTGTGTAATTACAGACGCAACGCAACACTCTGTCTGCCAGGCAATTACAGCTGCCACACGGGAGAGATGGAGGGAGAGAGAGAAAGTAAGGGGTAAAGGGGAAAAAGAGGTGAAAACTGAGTGATATTGAGTTCAGTCAAATTGCTATCAAAGGCATGTCTTTGCCACACACACACGAACCCACACGCACACACACAAACACGCACACGTGTAACGGATGTGAAATGGCTAGTTAGTTAGCGGTGCTGCGCGCTAATAGCATTTCAATCGGTGACGTCACTCGCTTTGAGACCCTGAAGTAGTGGTTCCCCTTGCAAGGGCCTGCGGCTTTTGTGGAGCGATGGGTAACGATGCTTCGTGGGTGACTGTTGTTGATGTGTGCAGAGGGTCCCTGGTTCGCGCCCGGGTCGGGGTGAGGGGACGGACTAAAGTTAAACTGTTACACACACACACAGCATATGTTTTACTATCCTTGTGGGGACTTAAAATTGATTGCCATTCAAAATCCTATTTTCCCTAACCTCTAACCCTAAACCTCACCTTAATCCTAACCCCAACCCTAACCTTAACCATAACCCTAACCTTAAAGGGAAATTTCATCGCTGCTCTTTCACTGTAAATGTCCATTAATATGCTATTAACATATATGTGTCATAAAAATCGCGAATTTCCTCCCTGGATGCAAATACGAGCATTTCTGCATCTCACTGGTAGAAATGGGCCATCTAAATTTCCTGGCTGTAAGCAAACCACAATATTCAGAATTCATTGCTTTTTCAGGATGTAGTACTGCCCCTGTCAAGGTGGATCCAATTGAGAATGGGTATCAAAAGGTAGCTAGCTAATGATACTCCCTGGATTAGCCATTCATCCATAGAACGTCAGCTTGCAAATAACTATTTATTTGTATTTTTGTGTAGAGAACAACTGTAACATTTTGTCATGGTGTGGTGCTTAGTACTTGGATGTGCAAACTACAAGCAAGCACAGGCTGTTGGGGTAACATTTCATTGGTTACCTTACTAAGAAGTCAAGCAGAGGTAAAGTAGCTAACTTAGCTAGCTAACTATATTTGTTTATCTAAACCCAAATCTAGCTAGCTTTCATAATACGCTGGCTAGACATTCCAAAGCAAATCACTGTAATTAGCCAGATACTATCGGGCGATGTAATTTGTAACTTTGCAAGCTAACATTAGCTATGTTCGGTTACGTTAGCTACAGACTACCGGACCATATCTAACCGTTAGCTAGCTAACTAACTACCGCAGAGGCTAATGTGACTGGCCTATGTGTTCTATTCACAGAGTCCAATTCCATCAACATCTATAGCGGCATAAACATCGAGCTAAGCACCAGGAACCTTTGCTAAATCTTTCCATGACTCCATGATGTGCAAATAAATATACTGGAGCTAGGCATAAACATGGCCTGTGTCTTGCTGTCATAGTTGGTGTGTTTATAAGTAGGCTATAGCTTCTACTGTAGTTTTTCTGTATTAAGGAGGCTTAGTTGATTGTTTATGCAGAGCTTGAGGTCTAAATTGAAGAAAATCTGAGTTATTAGTAAGGAGGGATTGGTGTGGGTGACTGACTGGTGTCTGTTGGGGGTGGGTTTTATTTGTGAAGTTTAGTATGCATGATCTATTGACACGAGGAGGATGGGTCAATATAGTACAGTGTTTGAGTGTGTACTGATGTACTGAAAGTAGTCAAATGTTGGCTAATCACTGACTAGTGTATGTCCTACAGACTAATCATGCTGCTGCTGCTGCTCTTACGAAAAAAGATTGCAGTCAGAGTGCAGTATAACTGCAGTTATAGTGCACTATAACTGCAATTATTTTGCAATTACTGCATCCAAAATAGCATAGTTGACTGCAGTTACTACACTTTAACTGCAGTTTTAATATATATATTTTTTTTTTGTTAGGCCTGTAGACCCATTGGATGAAAGCTTTCAGCCTGGAACACGTTCAAGCTCAACATCATCTGACTCGGATGAGGAAAAGACTGCACATGGCTGGCAAGAGTCAAAGTGTATAGTCTATGAGTGTCAGGTCTGCTGCCATTGCCCAACACAAAACGAGGTTCACGCTGCTTGGAATATTCAGCCAACACAACATCCATATTCCGTTAGACTGATGCAGGCCTCCTAATTGTCCCTAGAATTTCTAAGCAAACAGCTGGAGGCAGGGCTTTCTCCTATAGAGCTCAATTTTTATGGAATGGTCTGCCTACCCATGTGAGAGACACAGACTCGGTCTCAACCTTTAAGTCTTTACTGAAGACTCATCTCTTCAGTGGGTCATATGATTGAGTATAGTCTGGCCCAGGAGTGTGAAGGTGAACGGAAAGGCTCTGGAGCAACGAACCGCCCTTGCTGTCTCTGCCT